>NW_028171514.1:181735-201594 GCF_963971535.1 Notolepis coatsorum
ATACCACTTTAATAGAACATATAGAGGTCAATGGATCAATGATTTGAATGCTCCCAAGCACTGGAATACACAAACGTCATGAAGAATGAATACTTTTACTTTAGATACTTAAATACATTCAATAGCAAATACTTCTCTATTTTTAATTACGTAGAATTTGAGGACCTTTCCCAAAGTTTTTCTGGGTATTTCTACTTTTATTTAAGTAAAGGAACTGTGTACTTCTTCCACCACTGATGGTGAAGGCCCAGGAATCCTATTTTCTCTCATAATGCGTCTTGAGGCTTGCTCTGCAACACACTCAGCAAAGATATTTTTAGGTATAGCCCAATTTGCATTACCTACTAATTGCTTGTGTTTCTAACTGCAATTACCCTAATTGCTTACTATGTGATACGGGTACATAGTTAATTATGCAATGATATAGAATAGCATTATATATTTACCCCGTTACAGCAGTGGCACAAACTGTAAATAGTTTCACTGCACCCAAAAAAGGTTACGACAAATACAGGAGAAATAGCGCTGGAGTCTCTGAGAGCAGGGGGGCGGAAGATGACTCACAGGCGGATTACACAGTTACAGACCATGGAACAGATGGGACTATGAGTAGGATGAATGCATCAACGGTGGGCAGGGGTGTAGTGGCAGAGGGAAGGAAGCTCCAGATCTGTCCTAGCGGCAGAACGCAGTAAAAGGCCTCAGAATACACCAGTGAAGGGAGAAGTGCTCGGTAGAGGGAGTGCAGGATTGCTCATTGATCAGTACTTCTTGAGAAGTCAGTCGAGTCAGTCGGTTGAAGTCCAGCGACGGGTGGAAAACCAAAGGTCTCAGGATATCATTAACCCTGTCACTGGGGAGGAGGGGGAGCGTGCTGGAGGAGGGGATGTAGAGACGGTACTGAGTCCAGCCTGCCGGGTCAGAGAGGAGAGCTGTGGGCAAAAAGCTAGAGTTAGATGGCTTAGGGCAAAATTAATGGAAGGAATGGGAGACGGTTAACATGGATCTGATAAAGGTGTTAGATGGGCTTAAAGGAACACTGGTAAATAAATGAGAGGAGATGGGAGACATTATTTAAGAATATGGTGCTGAACTATTTGGAATCCTTGACAGAAAGAGGGTGGAGAGGTTGCAGCCAGTTAGGTCCAGACGGCAGAGAGAAACAGAGAAATTAGTGAAGTAGAGGTGCCGGTTAAGAAAGCAGTGGAGAAAGGCGACAGTGGATGAGAGAGAGGGAATTCAGGTTTTGTAGGAAGAGCTGAGAAGTGGGCTAGCAGTACTCAGGTGGGCAGAACAACTTAGGAGGAAGAGAAAGAAAAAGGAGCGAGTCAGGAAAGAATTTTATAGGGATCCATTTAAATGTGGAATGTTCAGCCAAGGAAATGGGGGAGGGGGGGGGGGGCAACTCAAAGCTTAAAGAAGAGGTAGAGGAACATTTAAAAAATACTTACTCAGATACAGGAAATAATAGAGAAATTGGCCTTCCTCCAGATATACCACCACCACCGTCAGGAGAGATCAAGTATACAATACGATATTAGGCCACCAAGGAAGTGGAAGCTGTAGAAAATGTGTGCAAAGGCTTCTTCAGCCCCAGGTTTATAAAAGTGCACCCGGTGTACTTAGATTCTTGTGGAGGTTATTGAGAGTAGTATGGGATAAACAGGTTGTAGCAAGAGCTTAGTGTAGAACGGGGGGGGGGGGGGGCTAATTCCCAAGAAGAAAGAGTCCCTAGCATTAAATGGCACCTGATTCAGACAGCAAAGATAAAGGAAAGAGATTTACATATTTTTAGACCTGGCAAATGCGTTTGGTTCGGTAACACAGAGCCTTATATGGAGTGCTTATTTAGAGTTCCAGGGGTGATTGTAAACTTGGTGAAAGCATACTTCCAAGATATTAGAATGTGCTTTAAATAATACTATAGATTTTACAACAGCATGGCGGAGAAAGAGATAGGCATTATGGCAGGTTGTACTATTTCCCCACTATCAACTACAATGGCGATGGAAGTAATTATTAGAGCCTCAAAATGGGTGGTAGGTGGGGAGAGACGGCAGGGCGGGCTGCGCCTCCCACCTATTAGGGCTTACATGGATGATATGACACTGGTGACCAGGACAGAAATGTTACAAGCGAAGTTAAATGAGAATCTCAAGAGGGCTAGGATGTAAATTAGGCCTAGTAAGTCGAGAACCATTTCATTGACCAGAGGGAACGGGAAGGCAATAGAGAGAATGTTTTACGTAGATGAGGAGGAAATCCCATCTATTATGGACAATCTGATGGAAAGTGTGAGGGTAGGGGGTATAATTGGGAGTTGAATGACAGTGAATAGTTTGAACAACTTAAGAAATAATATTGTTGTTGAGGGGATAGGAAGGATAGAGAAGTCAGGGCTTACAGGCAAGTTGAAGTTGTGGTGTTTGCAGTTTGGTTTATTCCTCAAGTTGATGGGGCCATCAACAGTGGATGCACTGGGAAAGTGTAGAGAAGAGAAGAAGAAGAAGAAGTCTTTATTTGTCATGCAGATTTTGACACACACACATGCGATGGGCGACCCACAGGAACACACACATGCGCTAAGTCGCTGAATGAAATGTTCTCTGTACTTCCCATTGAATAATAGAAGCCTACTTTGCTGGAACGATTCATTTCAAACGTATACAGTGCGTGTGTATGCGTGTGTGCGCTCGCGCGTTGAGGCTCGCTAAGCCTTTCTCCACGCATTATTTTTACCTCCGCCTGAGTAACGCCCCTGTTGATGACGGACACGGTGGAATGTTGGTTCTGCTTAAATTGGTGTAAACGCAGGCTGGTTCGCCAGAGAGCACCAAGGTTCAGAGGCTCCAGAACGGAGCTCAAGCTTGAACTGGAGCCCTGGCGGTGTGAAAGGGCTAACAGAAAGGTCTGGGAGATACCCCACCTGGGTAACTGGCAACAGGGCAACATGGTCCTCAAGCGGGAATTGAACCTAGGACCTTCTAGCTGTGAGGCAACAGTGTTAACCACTACACCACGTGCCGCCTAAGAGGAAGCTTAGCTGGAGGGTCCTGTGGGATATGGAGGAAAAAAACATATACAATTCCTGATAGGGGCTACTTGTGATGTGCTGCATCATTTAAAACAATGGGTAAATGTCCACTGTGTTCAGAGAGACAGCAACTTTGAGGCTGTAAGACTAGTCTTTCTCAAGGTCAGTAACCTATACATGGCGACATAACCAGGTTTTGAAAAGCTTAGTGGCAGGAGTTGAAAGCAGAAGAGTACAGGTGAATTCAGGATGTATTGGGGTGTCATCTGTCCACAAGGTAGAGAAATGCAGAAGAGATAGGTTTTGACGCAGGCATGAGTCAGGCCACCTAAAGGGAGCTAATTACTGGGAGATGCAGGTAGATTTGGGAGGAAAACTCATTGTTCCTCGAGAGATAGACCAGTGTTCTGCTCTGCTAGTCAGCGGATAGTTCATTATAGAATTGATGGTGACCTGGGAGGATACTATGGAGGAGGCTTATGAAAGAAAAAAGCTTAGATATACATATTTGGCGGGCGCCCCAGTGGCGCACCACGTATCTCGGATCCGGCCCAGGGATATGTGTTGCAGTTCCTTCCTCTCTCTCTCCCAATTTCCATCTGTCCTGTCAATAAAAGCACTAAAAAATATCTTGAAGATATACAGATTTGGCAGCAGAAACTGAACAGTGAGAATAAGAATAAACTTTATTGTCCCTGAGGGGAAAATTGGCTTGGAACATCAGTGCTGCATCATTCTGCGATAACAGTGTAAACAAAGAAGAAGAAAAAAAGATATAGGCCTACAATCATTCATTCATTCAGTTAGTAAAAAGGACTTCAGTACTGAAAGGGGGTTTTCTGCTAAAAAAAGGACTTCAGTAGAATGTCCAGTAGAAGTGGGATGCAGAGGGTTCATAGCATGATCAACTTTATCACTACAGGGAGAGTTGGAGATTCGTGCACGGAATTTGTGAAAGGCTGTAAAGCAGATGTCGGATGAAGCTTTAAAAGGAGGTCAGTGGATTTGGTTGAGGAGACATTACATGTGGGTAACACAGGCAGTGAGAGCTGTCATGGAGGGGGGTGGTTCTGGGACGTCGGAGCTAGCTGTTGAGCCTTCCTGAGGTTTTGCGGGCCTAACTTAACTTAACAAAACACAGCAACATTAAAAAAAAGAAATTGGAAGATAGATACCAGGTTCCTCTCTGTGCATTCAGTAGAAAGTAGGGGTGCAAAGGTACACATATCCGTACTGAACCGTTGCAGTACTGGACCTTAGGTTCAGTACGGCTGTGTACCGAACGAATACAACGGTATGTTAACCACTAACGACCGGCCCACCGGGGGCTGTTTTTTTCACAATCTAATATATATATAATTTTTTTTTTAACAAGTTGATTATTAATTTCAATATAGAATATTCGTTGACCGCCCTACAAGTACAATTAATTACTGCATCACCCCTGAGTGGAACATGGAAAGCCAAACTCTCTCCCACTGTAGTGAAAACCCGTACCAAACCGTGACTTCAAAACCGAGGTACGTACCGAACCGTGGTTTTTGTGTACCGTTACACCCCTAGTAGAAAGCTATCTGGCTGCACGTTAGCCTAGCTTAGCACAATGAATGGAAGTGGACCTGGCGGGTTAGCCTTCGGGAGAGATGTTAGTTGGACAATGCCTAGGCTAACCGGCCATGTCCGCTTCCATTCATTGTGCTAAGCTAGGCTAACGTGCAGCCAGGTAACTTTCTACTGAACGCACAGAGAGGAAACTGGTATCTATCTTCTTGTCTCTCTCTGGAGAAGACGATAAGCTTATTTCCCAAAATGTTAGCGTGTTCTTTTAACTTAACACCAGTGAAAGGAGGTGCCCACTTGATAACCCTTAATTAATTATTTATAGGCATGTTAAAATGTATTTTGACAATAATATTGGGTTTCTTCATTGAGCGCTTATCCTTATCATTAGGGCACAAGGATTGTGTGTTTTATTATAAACACAATTATCTTCTAGTGTGATATCTTTATATGTTTAGTTATTACATGGCGTTTTAACATTCGCCAAAATGCTTGATTGTGATTGGTCAATAGCGCTCCGTTGCCCCTAGCAGCGGTCAATTATTTCTCGATAATTCACCGCTGCTATGGGCAACGCGCAATAATGACCGCTGTTAGGGGAAAGATAGCCTCGCAGCCGGACTCTCGCAGCGTTATACCATGCACAGCCTGCGGAGCACAGTGCCTGTCCGAGGCAGGTCTCGACAGTACACCATGCATATGATGCATTTGATCTCGTCTTGTCGATGGTGTAAAATGAATTATATTGTTGGTAAGTTAGCCCTGTAATAAGCGGGATAATGTATACGTTGACACTGTGAGATTCAAACCTAAATAGACTCAGCTTTACCATATGCACAGCTGCACTGCATCAGGTGTAATCAAGCCCATTGTGATATTTCCTCCAACGTCAGAGGAGCAACAGAACAACCGTGTCTGCATTTGATCTCGTCTTGTCGATGGTGTAAAATGAATTACGTATATTGTTAGTAAGTTAGCCCTGTAATAAGCGGGATAATGTATAGCTATACTCTGTCATTGTCGCAAAATAATTGACCTTCACTGCGTTTAGAACACCTCGGCTGCGCCTCGGTGTTCCAGAACGCAATGTCGGTCAATTATTTTGCGACAATGACCTCGTAGCTATACATTATCCCTTACGTAATTGAGACTACTTGTACTATGCAATTACAGCTGTTACTTGTATTGATCTAGTAGGTTATAATGCTAAATAAAATATTGTGTAGTCAATTGTTGGCAACACTTGACACTTGACACATGGGGAACAATAATGATTAAATACCTAGGAACTAATGAGGAATTCTAGGTTAACAAAGTGTTAATTAGCCATCACTCAGACCTGATCCTTCCAGAATGGCTTCTACTTTGCTTCCCAATAACACAGTTAAAATTTTTTTTTTAAATAAAAATAACTATATATACTATATACACGTGACTCTGAAATTCCCAATTGCTTACCTCTAATTGTAAAAGCTATGGCCTGCTCTGCAGCCATGGTACAGCAGCTAGCCGTCATGCTAACCTTCAACTGGAGCCTAGCATAGCATTAACTAACAACTGGAAACAAACTAACCTAGCAGCGATTCGTTGTTCATACTTGAAGGTGACTGGTGACTCTTATTTGGGAAATGTAGTCAAAAGAAATTCCTAATTTCAGCCTTAAATCATCATCATCATCATCATCATCATCAAACCATAACCAGAAATAAAAACCCATTGAGACTGGTCTCTTTTTCAAGGGTGATCTGGCCAAGAAGGCGAGCACGAATGATGACATACATAACAAAGCACAAGACACATACAGTAGACTACCATACAAGCGAAATTTTAAATGAAAAGTAAAATTCAGCTTAATAAAATACAAGCACATAAAACAATAACAATCAACCTGTAGAAAAGTGCTACACATCAAAGCAGGAGCAGCAGGTGGCAAGGATTTCCGACATTTCTTGTTTGAAACAAGAGAGAAAAGAGATCGGAGAGGCCAATAGAAACGTGTCTGGAGGTCATTCCAGGACCATGAACCAACATAAAATAGACACAATTATCCTAAATGGAGGCAACAAATAATTGTAGGAAGAACAGTAATAATCCCTGAGGCAGATTTAGACAATGTTAAATTGACGGTATTTTGAACCAGGCGGCAGGACTATAGTGGAATATCACTTATACCGTTTATTTGATGCTTAGGGGTAGAAAAAGAACACAGAAATCCTCCAGTCTCACTACAGTGCATGTGGGTACGGGACACAGCCCGCCTTCAGGTGTGGTCCCTGAGTCCCAGATACAGGCCATCAGCTGTGCAATCCACCATCTTCTCCTGCCAGGCTAATAAATGGCTTGTGTCAGAGCCGGTGTCAGTCTATTGGCTGCTCATTTTGAGTTTGTCTTGGGGTTAGAGTGGGAGCTTTGCATTCACCGCCGCTCTGCTCAGTGACTGGCAAAGACCTGACTTTATTGATTTCTTTCTCCAGTGCTCTTTGTCAAAATATCCATCTGCAGACCCTAAAGACCTCCTCTGTTGCCAAGACGTACGCAGCCACACGCAGGCGCACGCACGCACACACGCACGCACACACGCACACACACACGCACACACACACACACACACACTCACACACACACACACACACACACACACACACACACACACACACACACACACACACACACACACACACACACACACACACACAACGCAGGCACACACACAACGCAGGCACACACACACACACGCACACACACACACACACACATACACACACGCACGCACGCATGCACACACACACATACACACACTCCGACCCACTTATAATGGTTGGCTCCTGTACTTTATTTTTGAAGAGGGGGTGAGGGGGGTATTGGGGGTGAGGGGGTGGGTGGGGGGGGGGGGGTGTTGATAGCCCATGTGAGTGGAAGATGATTGGAGAACACTGTCCAAAGCCTCAACGCTTTCTCTCTCTCTTTTCTTTCTCTCTTGTCTCTCTGTCTCATTCTCCCCTTTTTTTCTCCCTGCACCCCTCTCTCACTCTCCCCTATCTCTCACTCACTCTCTCACTCTCTCTCTCTCTCTCTCTCTCTCTCTCTCTCTCTCTCTCTCTCTCTCTCTCTCTCTCTCTCTCTCTCTCTCTCTCTCTCTCTCTCTCTCTCTCTTCTGACACAGAGAAAATATTATACACTGACTGGCTCCCATTGAATTCACGTTGTGATTCATCGCCCAATTTCAAACTGCCAAGCAGCTAAATTGCACCAGGTCTGCCAAAATTCATCCCAGGAACACGGAGGAGATGTGAAAAATTAAATGTCATCGTGGCACAGTGGAAAACTTTCACCTCCTCGTCGAGCAGAATATGCTCGCTTCATTCTGTCCTGATGGATGATGGCCCGGGGCTATACTTAACCTACTTAGTAATGTCATGTACCGCCGAATGTGTTTACTTTTGAAAAATTGCATGAAAACATAAACTCTATCAGAGCCTGACATCCACGCATTCTTCCCTCCAAATAAAGTGGCTTTTTATGTTGATGCGGGAATGAATTTTCCTCCTCATCAGGCTTGTTTGCTGTATATCATGTACTTACGCAGGAGGAGCCAAATGATGTGGGACTGGAGTTTCTAATTTATAATAGAACACAAGGTACTTGTGCCCTAATGATAAGGATAAGCGCTCATTGAAGAAACCCACTCCCATTGCCAAAAGAAAGTCTAACATGCTTATAAATAATTATACCATGGAACTACACACTCCGAATGTATTACATGGCTCATGACGGCCCCCCAACAGCATTGCCAACTTCAACAGAGCTGTGTCCCGTTGTGCAAGCGTCAGGTATTGACAATGCCGATGCCACCTATACCCTACCACATGGCCCCTAACGGCCACCACAACGTGAGATAGATGAGATAGATGGCAGTGAGAGCCAGCACATCACCAGGGTTATCAAGTGGACACCTCCCTTCACTGGTGTTTTGTTAAAAGAACACGCCTACATTTTGGGAAATTAGAAGATAGATACCAGTTTCCAGTGCCGGTTAGCCTTTGGGAGAGGTGTTAGCTGGACAATTCCTAGGCTAACCGGCACTGTCCGCTTCCATTCATTGTGCTAAGCTAGGCTAACGTGCAGCCAGATAGCTTTCTACTGAACACACAGAGAGGAAACTGGTATCTATCTTCTTGTCTCTCTCTGGAGAAGAGGGTAAGCTAATTTCCCAAAATGTTGGCGTGTTCCTTTAAGTTAGGCCCACGACTCGGGAAGGCTCGACAGTTAGCTCCAGCATCCCAGAACCACCCCAGTCCATGCTAGCTCTCACTGTCCATGATACCCACATGCAGAACGTCCTTGTGTTATCCTATATATCCTTATGTCGAAAACAGAACTATTCCTGCTAACAATATCACACATGAAACAAACAACAGAAGTTATAAGGAATACTCTTACCCTTTGTTTACAGCTGACATTATTTCTCCTCAACCAAATCTACTGACCTCATGCTCCTTCCGACATCTGCTTTACAGCCCTTCACAAACTCCACCCACAAATCTCCCAGTAGTGATATAGTTGATTGTGCTCTGAACCCTCTGCCTCCCACTTCTACCTGACATACCCTAGCTTTCCATCCTCGCTGTTCAGTTTCTGCTGCCAAATCTGCATATCTAAGCTTTTTCCTTTCATAAGCCTCCTCCACCGAATCCTCTCATGGCACCGTCAATTCTATCAAATTAACTATCCGCTGACTAGCAGAGCATAATGCTAGGTCAGGCCTCAAGTCAGTGCTAACTATCTCTCGTGCTTTCCTCCAAAATCTACCTGCATCTCCCAATCATTAGCTGCCTTTAACTGGCTGCCTCAAAACCTTCTCTCCCTCATGGACAAATGACACCCCATTACATCCTGAATTCACCTGCACTCTTCTGCTTTCAACTCCTGCCGCTAAGCTTTTCAAAACCTGGTTATATCGCCATGTTATACAGACCTTGAGAAAGAGGTCTTACAGAATACGCCTCAAAGTTGCTGTCGCTGAACGGGTCCTCGTCTAGCCGTTGTTTTAGATTCGGTGACGATGGCAGCACATCATACGTAGCCCCTATCAGGAACTTTATACAACGCTCCTCCATACTCCACAGCTCCCTCCAGCTAAGCTTCCTCTTCTCCACACTTTCCCAATTCATCCACTGTCGCTGCTCAGCCTGGGCCCCAGCCTGTGTACGCCTCACTACTTCCTCTTGTCAACGTACCTGTTCCACTACCAGCTTCCTCCTTTCTGTGGGACCTGCTTTGCTCCACACTGGTCTCCCTGAGCTTCTCCCTTGTTGCACTTTACCTACAATATATGTACAGTATGCCTAAAGGGCGTCAAAATCTCGAACTTGCAGACGTCCGCGTCGCATTTCCATTCATTTTTCATCAATCTAGCCTCACGTTACCATCTGTCTGAGCTCGAACAGGGAAAATACCGCCCCCTATCGTCTCTCCGGATGGTATTGCACCCCATTGGATTGGACTGAATGAAATGTATGGGGAAAAAATTGTCCGGATTCCACATTTTACTTGTCAGGCATGTAACCGGAGACGATCCCACTCATTGCCCACCCTCAGAACAGCGTGGAATCGGTATTTCCAGTACCCAGCGTTGGATCAATAAACGCGATCGATATTTGGAATGGCGATCAGGAATTGGAATAATCTTTTTGGAGAACATCTGATCTGAGGTAAGGAATCTATTTGACCAGTCTTGGGATAATCATGCTCTTTTAACCTATATATCAGCGTGTGTGTGTGCTGATCAGGAAATAAGAGAATTGATTTTTCAGCCCGCTTCTCTAGCGTGCATAAGTACACATATACTATCGATAATCTAGCGTTTATTTGAAAACGATTCATAAATAGGCTGAAAAATGACAACGTGTTTTGTGTACAGTAAAGCGCGATTCCTGCAGAATCTTTTTTTTTGTTCTGGAAGTTTAAAAAAAATTGCGTTTTTCAAAATGGTATAAAACGGAAATGAACCGATTAAAAAACAAAACTGTACATTGGAATATTGACAAAACCATACTTGGTAATTTACTGTACATTGGAGGGGGTTGGGTTAGGACATTTACAGAGGCCAGTTTCGAATTGCAGTCTCCCGTAGGTGTTCTTTGAGAGTGGTTTTGAAAGTGGGTAGTGATTCACATTCCTTTACAGCTTTGGGTAGGGCGTTCCACATTGATGTGGCATAATTGCGAAACGTGTTTAGTCCCTTGTTTGAGCCGAATCTGGGTTTAACATGATTTGTGGAGCTCCCTCTGGTGTTGTGATCGTGGTATTCACTGACCTTTGGGAAGTATTTTGACATGTACATGGGTACCTTGGTCGTGTAGTGTATCTTGTAGACCAGGCCCATTGCAAGTTGCTGTACTCGTCTACTCTAAGCCATCCTAGGTTGTCAAAGTGGGAAGGGGTGAGGTGGGTTCTAGGAGTAAGGTCAAGCAGTAGTCTGACCAATTTGTTTTGAGATGTTTGTAATTTTGTTTTTAGCGCCTTTGAGGTGCTTTGGTACCATGAGGTGCAAGCATAGTCGTAGTACCCTTGAATGAGTGCTCCTGCCAGAGTCTTCAGGGTATTCTTGTTTACCAGAGAGGAGATCCGGTACAAGAAGCCCTGACTTCTCTATCTTTCCCTCTACAAGGTCTATCCTAAGTTGTTCAAGCTGTTCACTTTTATTCAACTCCCTATTATTACCACCTACCCAAACCTTTCACTGGCTTGTCCATTATAGATGGACTTTCGTCCTCATCTATTTAAACTTTCTCTCTATTACCTTCCCTCTGGTCAATATAATGCGTCTCGACTTATTAGGTTTAATTTTCATCCTAGACCCCTTCAGATTCTCATTTAACTTCTCTGGTAACCTTTTTGTACAAGGCACTGTCATGGTCACCAGTGTCATGTCATCCATGTAAGCCCTAATTGGTGGGAGGCACAGCCTGCCCTGTCATCTCTCCCCACCTACCACCCACTCTGATGCTCTAATAATTACTTGCATCGCCATTGTGAATGCTATTGGGGAAATAGTACACCTTGTCAAAATGCCTATCTATGGACTGCAAATGGACTGCATTTATATAGTGCTTTTATCCAAAGTGCTTTAGAACTTATGCTCACACATTCACACACCAACGGCAGAGGCAACCATGCATCAGGAGCAGTTAGGGGGTTTGGTGTCTTGCTCAAGGACGCTTCGATATAGAATAGAATAGAATAGAAATAATGTATTCATCCTGAGGGAAATTTTGCACTACAAATCGCTCACAGTAAACAGTAAACATTTAGGTAGACAAAAACAAAAGTCACGAATAAGAATAAAAATAAGCCTAAGAATAAAATACGGTCCAGGATATACATTTCCTATGTTACATACCTGCAATGAGTCTCCTGGCCATTTTCGTTTTCGTTTTTGAGGACTGCATACTTCTTTTGCAAACCAAAACAACATACTTTATACGTATAGCACATGCATGAGCCTGGTCTCTTTTGAAAGATGACATTCTGAAGGTTCTGATTCCAGAAGTTTTTTTCACTTTTAGTGCTAACGTAATAGAGTAACATAGGTCTGAACTTGAGTTGTAAAAAACTTGTTACTCAAGTTTTTCTGTAGTAGTTAGTAGTCCAGAGGTAGTATTTCCCCAGAATGGCTTACAAATCCAGACGGAGCCATAGCCTGAAGCCTTATGTAGTACATATCCAAATCTCATAAAGATCCATTCAGAAATGAGTGATTAGGAGTGATTTAGGTAAACTGTGTACAAAGAAAAACTCAGTTTTCTCATAGACTTCAATTAATTTCAAGTTCAAGTTCAAGTTTCTTTATTAGTTGTCATACAGAAGTACAGAATACTTTTATACAAAATGATTCTTTCTGTTACGCTCCAGAGACTGTGCTAGACAAAAATAGATAAGTATAAAATTAAATAAGTATAGCAGTATAAAATAGAAGTCACGTACATAGACACAAGTGTTCAGTATGTACATATGTACAATGTTCAATGCAGAGTAGAAGTAACTGAGTTACCATTATATTATACAATATACTAATATACAATATACTATATAGTGCAAAGGAGAAATGGGATGAGGTACAATTTAGGTACAATTTACAGTAAGGTGTAATGAGGTATGGGTTGTAGTGCAAATTCTTTACCAATAAATATAAAGTGTGTTTACAGTAGGTGTTCTAAAGTGTGTAAAGTGGGTGCTGCTGGGTGAGTTGTTTGTTTAAAGTGAGTGTGTGCGTGTGGATGTGTGTGCTGTGAGTGCATTTGATGGTTGTTATAGTGTTATTGTTCCTGTTAAAGAATTTAGTTGTTCACCTAGATCCCTGATTCACACATCCCCACATGGGGTATCATTGGAAGCCACACTCATTGGCTACAACGATCCACAATCATTTTCGACATTGGATCTAGATTGACGGAACTACTGCAGCCTGAGTCGGGAGTGGTATTTTGCGCAATACCGTGTACTTTGCACAAGCCTCAAATACCGGCATGTAACTCGAGAACCGCTGAATGGATTTTGTCGGATTTTGTCGCTTTCGACAGGCAACAAATAAGCCTTCAATTCGATATATATATTGTATTACGAAATATGCACACCCAAGCCACTAGGGGTCGCCAAAGTGCCGGTTGCAAAAAGTCAGAAAAACTTCCCATATGCGGGTCGGCGCATGCTAAGAGGCTAATATAAAATATACAGTAGAAATATACAGACATATAGGACGATTATTTCCTATAGTAGCAGAGTGCATGAAGATGGCCAGAAGATGCAGAGCGCAGGGGTCTTGAGGGTGTGTAGTAATGTAGAGACCATTGACCGGAGGTAGGCGGGAGCTGCTGAGATATGCCAGGTCAAGGACCTTGAAGCGGATTTGTGCGCCAATGGGAAGCGAGTGCAGCTCTCTAAGAAGTGGGGTAACATGGGTTGACTTTTGTAGGTTGGAGATCAGGCGGGCCGCTGCATTCTGTATAAGTTGAAATGGACCAGTAGACCAGCTAGCAGTGCATTGCAGTAGCCGAGGCGAGACGTGACTGTTGATTGCAGGAGAAGTTGAGTGCTATAAAATGCTCACTCGCTCCTTCTTCTTTCAGTTTCGCCTTTCTCCACTGCATTCTTAATCGTCTCCTCTCCTTCACTATTTTCTCTGTTTCTCTCTGCCGTCTGTACCTGACTGGCTGCAATCTCCCCACCCTCTTCCAAATATTTCAGCACCATATCCATAGATAATGTCTCCCATCATCTCTTATTTATCGCCCATATTTTCTCTTATTTATTCCTTATTATACTGTTCCTTTAAGGCCATCTAACATCTACGTTAACCGTCTTCCATTCCTTCCTTTCATTTGCTCTATAGGCCATTTACCTCTTTCTGCCCAGAGCTCTCCTCTCTGACCTGCAGGCTGGACTCAGTACCGTCTACATCCCCTCCTCCAGCTCTTCTCTCTGACCTCAGTATGAATTAATGACTTTTATTTATATAGCACCATTCACAGCACGAATGCACAGGGTGCTTTACACTACAGCTTAATATAAAAAACACAACAAAATAAAATCAGAAATAAATGACAACAACAACAGACAGCAGTTAAAAAACAGTGAAACCAGATAAAAAAAAGTAGATTAAAAGAATTTGGATAAGGGCAGCTAGGTGGTGCAGTGGGCAAGGCTCTCACCACCAATGCAGGAGACGCTGGGTTTGAGCCCAGCTCTCCGCATTGCTATCAGCTTGGCTGGTCGTTCATACTAATACAATTGGCAGTATTAGGGGGTGGGAAGCTGATGGGTGTGGATCGGATGTTGTGGACAGCGACTCCTATAGGTCGGTTGGTGCGCCTGCGCAGCAGAATCAGGAAGCGACGGGGGCGGCGTGCCCTCCAAAACGCAGACCCCCGACACTGAGAAATCGCACTGTGCAGGTGAAAAGATGCGACTGCTGCTTCCTCGAGTACCGGAGGGGACACGTGATGTAAGGCTTAGTCCACATTGCAGCCGGCTTGTGGGAGGCATGAAACAGCGTTTGAGATAGGGGAGGGTAGAATTGGACGATACGAAATTGGGATGGGAGAAAAATAGAAAATGGGAGAAAAAGTAGATAAAAAAAAAGAAGAAAATTGGATAAAATCACGAGTCACTAATTAAAACAAAACTATAGGAACAGTGAGGACATGAAAAAGTGCCTATGTATGACCAAAGGCCTGTCTGAACAAATGTGTTTTTAGTTGTTTTTTAAAAGAGTTTTCAGAGGGGGCAGTTTGCAGGTCCAGGGGGAGAGCGTTCCAGAGCCTTGGTGCCGTCACCTCGAAGGCTCGATCACCCCTTGTTTTCAGCCTGGACCTGGGGACCACCAGGAGGTGCTGATTTACAGTACTGTCTACATCCCCTCCTCCACCTCTCCTCTCTGGCCTCAGTATACCGTCTACATCCCCTCCTCCAGCTCTCCTCTCTGGCCTCAGTACTGTCTACATCCCCTCCTCCAGCTCTCCTCTCTGGCCTCAGTTCCGTCTACATCCCCTCCTCCAGCTCTTCTCTCTGGCCTCAGTACGTCTACATCCCCTCCTCCAGCTCTTCTCTCTGGCCTCAGTACCGTCTACATCCCCTCCTCCAGCTCTTCTCTCTGGCCTCAGTACTGTCTACATCCCCTCCTCCAGCTCTCCTCTCTGGCCTCAGTACCATCTACATCCCTTCCTCCACCTCTCCTCTCTGGCCTCAGTTCCGTCTACATCCCCTCCTCCACCTCTTCTCTCTGGCCTCAGTTCCGTCTACATCCCCTCCTCCACCTCTCCTCTCTGGCCTCAGTACCGTCTCTACATCCCCTCCTCCAGCTCTTCTCTCTGGCCTCAGTACCGTCTACATCCCCTCCTCCACCTCTCCTCTCTGGCCTCAGTACCGTCTACATCCCCTCCTCCAGCTCTCCTCTCTGGCCTCAGTACCGTCTACATCCCCTCCTCCACCTCTTCTCTCTGGCCTCAGTACCGTCTACACCCCCTCCTCCAGCTCTCCTCTCTGGCCTCAGTACCGTCTACATCCCCTCCTCCACCTCTTCTCTCTGGCCTCAGTACCGTCTACATCCCCTCCTCCAGCTCTCCTCTCTGGCCTCAGTACCGTCTCTACATCCCCTCCTCCAGCTCTTCTCTCTGGCCTCAGTACCGTCTACATCCCCTCCTCCAGCTCTCCTCTCTGGCCTCAGTACCGTCTACATCCCCTCCTCCAGTGCTTTCTTCCCCCTCCTCCCTCAGTGACATGGTTACTGATATCCTGTGAACTGTGGTTTTCTACCCGTCGCTTGGACTTCAACCGACTGACTCCACTGACTTCTCAGTGTGACTGATCAATGTGGTCGAACCCGCACTCCCTCTACCGAGCACTTCTCCCTCCCCCTGATGTATTCTGGGGCCTTTTAGTGTTGTTACTTTCTGCCAGCCACCAGGACAGATCTGGAGCTTCTTTCCATCTACCCCTGTCCTCCATTGAACCCGCTCATCCAACTCATAGTCCTGTCCGTTCCATGGTCTGTAACCGTGTAATCGGCCAGTGAGTCATCTTCCGCCCCTGCTCTCGCAGACTCACAGGGGGATTTCTCCTGTATTCTTTGGGTATGGTGAAGCCATTTACAGTCTGTGCCACCGCTGTAATGGGGTGCTAACCTGTGCCAGCCGTGATGGGGTCTGTTCCCTCCCGTCAGCTGTCTTTCCAAGCAGTCACATGGACTTTCCCTAATTGTCAGGGAATGTATATAATATATATATAAATTTATAATAAAACACACACACAGATACGTGGGCCCTAATGGCAAGGAGAAGCACTCAATGAGGAAACTCAATCCCATTGGCAAAAGAAAGTCTAACATAAATAATTAAACTATCAAACTATGTATTATAAGGCCCATATTGGCCCCCAAACAGCACTGTCAACTTCAAAAGACTGATACCATTTCCAAAATACTGAGCAATATTATCTGTTAAGACTTCAACGCATGGAAAATTGGGATGGTTTAAAAGCTGGAAGTGAGTATTTTCTTTATTATATTTTTTTACCCCCCAGGTGGCAACGTTTCAAATGCCAAGTTTAAGTCTTATCAAGGAAAGTTACAACACATCCATTGAATATCGTAAGCAGACAATTTCAATGTATGAGAGGGGGGTTGGGCAAAGAGAGAGAGAGAGCGAGAGCGAGAGAGATAAGGGTGCATTATTGAGCGTGAATGAGAGAGAGGAGGGCGAGAGACAATGGGTTGAAAAGCAGAGAAAGGATGAGGATGGGAGGCAGGGGGGGAGATAGAGAGAGAGAGAGAGAGAGAGAGAGAGAGAGAGAGAGAGAGAGAGAGAGAGAGAAAGAGAGAGAGAGAGAGAGAGAGAGAGAGAGAGAGAGAGTAGGGTAGGAGGGCTGAGCGATGACTGGCTACTTTAGCAATTAAAATGTGGGGCAAAGACACAGCGGCTTGGTTTGACCGGGAGACTGCACCATTCATCATCCCAGCTGCCATAAAGCAGCACTAGATGGAATCTTTGATTTGAGCTTCACAGGAACATAAATCAAAATCCAAACCATGGCCTGTCAGGGCCATCGCCAGAATAACCCATTTGAGAGAGAGAGAGAAAGAGAGAGAGAGGGAGAGGAGGAGAAAGAGAGAGAGGGGAGGAGAAAGAGAGAGGGGAGGTGAGGTTGGGAGAGAGTAAAGGTAGTTACTTCTCTGGTTTTATGCTCTCTATCCGACACGCGCACACACACACACACACACACACACACACACACACACACACACACACACACACACACACACACACACACACACACACACACACACACACACACACACACACACACACACACACACACACACACACACACACACACACACACACACACACACACCTTTGTACCCCCCCACACCTATTTGAAGTTCAGATGCAGCTGCCTCACACACACCCCGGCACAATCGAATCCAGGGATCATTGATCAAGTGGCTGGGTCCTGTCAGTGGCCAGTGGTGTGCCTGACCCAGCCCCGCCCCGCCTCGTCTCCCGGCCCACCCCCCCCCCTCGCCTCGCACCCTGGAATACAAGGCAGACAACAAGGAAGTGAGGTCACGCTGCGTGTACACCCATCCATCTAAATAGCATGACAACGACAGCTAATAAATCATTCATTCATTGTTTAATCTATTGTCTACCCGGGCAAAAGTCATGAGGCTGATATGAAGACAGATTTACCCCATGCAGGTGGGGCTCATTCGAGAGGGGATTTCTTTTTCTTTTTTTCATTTTTTTTTTTTTTTTTTTTTTACGTTTCTAGTTTCCTTATCAATTAGTAATGTGTTCATTATACCTTGGCGCAATTAAAACGGCTAATGATTGAAATAACACGGCGAGTCTTTTATCAAGTCGGTGCCAAAGCAATTTGAGCCAATTTGTTCATACATTTCATTTCCACCGGAGGCTCCGGTGTTTCAAACAGTGTGATTCACCGCCCGCGCCGCGACAGTGGAGTGAGAGACGAGCGAGGACTCCATCCATAAAAAGGATGACGTTTTGTTTTTATTTTTTTTATTTATTTTTTTGCGGAACGCATTGAACGTTACGTTCACCTGCTCCTTGTATCCAGGAGGGGCTGTGCTAATGTATTCATCCGGAAAGAGGGGTGGGTGGCACTGTGTCTCTGAGAGGGGCGGGGGGCTGTGTATCTGAGCTGGTAAGCGAGGTCACGGAAGGTTCACTTTAAATGCAATGCACAATTCCAGAACGATGAATATTCAGGTTCATCTCTTCCGCTCGCGCACTATGTTTAATTTACTATAATTACAGGAGGTCTTTGCGAAGGTAGCGTGTTACGAGGGGAGGTAGTGGCCCTGACATAACCCTATTACCAGGATGCAGAGGTGAGCCCCCCCCCACCCCCCCCCCCCCATCCCCACCCCGGTGCCGAATCGATGTAAAACTGGTGACCTGAAACAATTCAGGACAGGTTAATGAGGCCACATTTGGGATGTGCATGTCATTATACCACCACAGCCGCGGGGAAGGTCACTAAACACCACTGTTTACTTACGCCGGGCCGGTTGAACACGCTCAGCCTTGGAAAAGTGGAACAAAATGTCCCGGAACGTCAGCATTAAAAATAAAATAAAAACAAACAATAAATATCGCCTTTATTATGGTATAACTAGGAAACAAAAAAAATCCACAAACACACCACTCGTTTCACATTACACATTTGGTGGAAAGTCCCATGTGAGTAGAGTGTGTATATGTGCCATGTTGTACACCCCAGAACGCCATTTTGACCTGTTATCAAAAGCAACACAGGGAATGATTTTTTCTTTCTTTCTTTCTTTCTTTCTTTCTTTCTTTCTTTCTTTCTTTCTTTCTTTCTTTCTTTCTTTCTTTCTTTCTTTCTTTCTTTCTTTCTTTCTTTCTTTCTTTCTTTCTTTCTTTCTTTCTTTCTTTCTTCTTCTTTCTCTCTTTATTTTCTGTTTCTTTCTTTACGCAAGATGAGTCTGATACACAGTGTGATTTAGAAGCCATAAAAAGCGATGAGGTAGTGTTGATCTTTCAGACAGCTATCATTGCTGATGAATGATGGAGCCCAAAAGAGAGGGAGGGAGGGAGGGAGGGAGGGAGGGAGGGGGGGCCTCCGAACGAAAGTGAGAGGGAGGGGGGGCATGGGGGGAGGGGGCCTCATGAAGGAGCCTGTTCTGTGTAGGTGGAAACAGCCGCTGTGTGGCACTCCTCCTGCCTGTGCCCGCGCTGCGCAGCGTGGCATTATGTCAGGGTGCATGTACCAGCCCCAACACTCAGACGGGAGATGGGTTGAAGGAGATGAATGGGAGGCAGGTTCACTTTATTACCGTCACTCTGTTCTCTCCCAGCCTGCCTCAACCTCCCCTTCTACCACCCGTCCATTAATCACATGTTACCGCCTCCTCCCTTTCCTCTGTCTCCCTCCCTCCCTCCCTCTCTTCACTGTCTATTTCTCCTCCCTCCATCTCTCTCTCCCTCCTTCTCCCTCCTTTGTATACCAACTACTTCCCCTTCTATTGCTCACAATCGTATCCTCTGTTTTCAAACTCTCACTCGCTTCCTTCCCCCCCCCACTCTCTTATTTTTCTCGTCTCTCTCTCTCTCTCTCTCTCTCTCTCTCTCTCTCTCTCTCTTCTCTCTCATCTCTCTCTCTCTCTCTCTCTCTCTCTCTCTCTCTCTCTCTCTCCCTCCTCCACCTCCCCCTCCTACTG
>NW_028171513.1:0-22500 GCF_963971535.1 Notolepis coatsorum
CCTGAAGGGCCGCAGTGTTGCATCTGCTCGCCCGAATCATCAGCCGATTAGCAGAAAGGACATAATTCCCACGCCTTCCCACCCAATAAAGATTTAAAACATGTTGTTGGCTGTCACTAAGACAATTATGGCTACCAGGAATAAGAGCAGATACTTAAAAAAAAGGTTTATGTAGGGGTCTGAGTGTATGTACCGGATGCAAATTCTAGGATTGACCAAGTCACATAAAGAGCAATGGGGTAAAAATGATGGATAGTGGTCAAATTTAAGCTGAGGTTGATGTCGAAGGTCAGGGTGTTTATTTCAGCTTCAGCTAGTGACAATAGTTTCAGCCCCTTCGTTCAAGAAAAGGAAGAGGGGAAGGAGGCTAATAAAAATTGCTATCTTTACTGCTGTCGCCACGTGTGTGAGAGCCCAGTTTTCTTGGCGGGTGTGTGGGCTTAGGGTGGTGAGCAGGGGGTAAATTAGAAGGGAGAAGATTAGAAGGAGGGAGGTGCTTATCATAAGTGTGGTTTGGTGCATAGCTTCTACTTGATTTGCACCAGAGTTTTTGGTTCCTAGACCAATGGATGAGCTGTTATCCTTCAGAAGTGTGAGTGAGCCGTGGGGTTTAACCATGGGGATAAGGGATTAGCAGTCATTATTGCTGTCAGCCTCTCTCGGCGGGTAGATGGTTTGAACCTCTCCATCTCTAGAATCACAATCTAGTATTTTTGCTAAACTATGCCCACAAGACCAGTTGTTATCTTATCGTCGGGGACCATTTGGTGGGTAAGAGGGTTTGAACCCCTGTTTCTAGAAGCACGCTCTAGTATTTTCGCTAAACTACACCCACAAAAACATGATTTATTTTTCCTGAAAAACGTGGCCTACAAATTTAACTGTGGTTGCGTTGAAAAATATATTAAACAAATTTGTAGTCATTAAAGGTCAAATGGAATGGACGACAATGGACATCTTGCCATCCCCCTACCCTCTAAAAATTTACAAACCTGAAGATAATCAAGACTACTGATTCCATAATTGCCATTGAAGTCATTCAGAATCAAAGAGGGTTGAACGGCAGTAATAAGAATGAACAATCATCACAATTTGACAGCCAGCCCATTGAGCTAGGCTACCAGTGACTTCTACAGCATATTGGTTCATTAATTTACCTAGATTGAAAGATACTGTTGTAGGCTAAATGGTGCAGACTTGTCAATATTCCAATCCCTCAGTCAGGAGTCAGAAGGAGACAATGTAAACGTTCTTTCCTCAAGTTCTTTCCAACTGTTTCACTTGTTATCTCCAGTAGGAGTAAGTCCCATCAAGTGTTTTCTCAACAATTACACAGCATTGACTTGAAAAGGATAATTTTTTTAATAAAACACAGGCATTTATATGATATCTTCAGGGAGAGTCTGGAAAAGATTGGGTACCGCTGTATTGCCAAGGCTGCACTGCAGGGTCTGTTCACAGGCGCAATCCTCTACTGGACAGCACGGGGATTTGACCTGCTTCGTTTCCGACCTGGCCGGTTCTCCCTCCTTAGATGACCTGGTGGTCAGATGCTCCCCAGGAGCACCATATCGATAGAGAGAGAGAGAGAGAGAGAGAGAGAGAGAGAGAGAGAGAGAGAGAGAGAGAGAGAGAGAGATAGAGAGGAGAGAGAGAGAGAGAGAGGAGAGAGAAAGAGAGAGAGAGGGGGAGAGAGAGAGAGAGAGCACACAAGAGAAGGAGTCAGTTGAGCAAGCTGTCACAGAGTGGGTCAAATTAAATGTATTGCAAGGATCCAAGTGGTCGTCGAGAACACATGAAAGAGTGTGTAAATAACAAGTACTTTACCAGGAAGCCAAATTACTTTCAGTTCACAGAATGAGAGAGAGGGAGAGGGAGAGAGAGATAGAGAGACTTCCAACTGGTGAAGGTGACTCTGTGTGGAGGAGGGTCAAGTGCAGCCAGGTGACTCTCGTGTGGAGTAGGGATGGTGCATCTCCTCACTGAGACCGATGCGATGTGCATCTCGATACGGTGCAAACGATACGATACATTAAGATACATTTGAAGCACCGGGCGATGCGATGCGATATGATTCACCCCCTGTTGAGATACGATACGATTCGATACGATTTGATTCAACATATGCGATTCGGGGCGATACGATGCGATTCAACACGATGCAAAATAATAATAATAATAAATAATACATTTTTTTGGTATGACAGAGGATTTGGTTGTATTCCATGCAGCTTATATTATTATTAAAAAATAAAATAATCTACTGTAAGACAATTTATATAAAAACTCGTGTGGTGCCTAAGAAGACTTTTGCATAAACTGTCTTTTCTATCCACTTTAGCTAAAAACACACGAGAGAGAGAGAGAGAGAGAGAGAGAGAGAGAGAGAGAGAGAGATGAGAGAGAGAGAGAGAGAGAGAGAGCTATGAGAGAGACGAGAGAGAGAGAGAGAGAGAGAGAGAGAGAGAGAGAGAGAGATGAGAGAGAGAGAGAGAGAGAGAGAGAGAGAGAGAGAGAGAGCTCCCCGTCTGAGCGGGCCAGTCGACAGTTGATGATGTCACACACTAGACTAGGTCACTAGGATGCGTCAGATACTTTCCGACCGTAGCATTATGTCAACAACACGGAGCTGGATGGATTGCATGAAGCGATATAATTAAGAAATGAATAACCAATAAATGTGAAGTTATCTTTGAACCCTGTTGTCAAGCGTCTTCAATATACCCCCCCCCCCCTCCTCACTAATGTTACTGGTGTTGCAGAGTCACTTTAGTTAGACACTAGTTTAGCGTTAGCTGAACGGCCTAACTGGCGTTAGCCAGAGGCTACTAGCGTTAGCATGTTGGGCAATTCTATTCATGTCTCCTCGACTTCCACTGTTTGTTGATAACTGTGACGCGCTCTCGCCTTATGTAGTAGCAAAGCAATAGTATCTGCTGTGTGTGTGTGCAGTCACAGTGCACTGCTGACAGTGGATGAGAGGAAATTATATCAATGCATCGGTTTTGACCGGTGCAAAGACGCTACAACAAGATGCATCGCGAGTTCAGCCTGACATTTTGCCGACGCGGACTTATTCCACCGGTGCACTTGCATCGTGAACGTGAATGCTGGCGCACCGATGCAAATCGATGAATCGTCACATCACTAGTGTGGAGGAGGGTCAGTGCAGCAGTTCTCGCTCTTCATGACAGTGATCTAACCCTAACACTGAGTTGCTTGCCTGCCTACCCACATAGAGTGGGCCTTACTGGGCTCACGGACCGGGCCCCCATGACCCCCCTAAACTCACCCCAGGAAGAGGCACTCATTCTGGGGGGACACTTTTATCTGTCTCTGTCCGTGGTGCTGAAATGCATTCAACATGCACGATGCCGCTCATCCATTCACATTCGACCCCCAGGAGAGGCTCTCAAATCGGGGATGGGCCTTACTGGGCTCACGGACCCCCCCCCCCCCCCCCCCCCTAACCCCCCTAAACTCACCCCAGGAAGAGGTACTCATTCTGGGGGACATTTTTATCTGTCTCTGTCCGTGGTGCTGAAATGGACAACCCTAACACTGAGTTGCCTGCCTAAATTCAATTAAATTAGAAACTCTTCATGGATCAACTCAGGCCTCACAGCGTGTGTGCTACAGCATCACCCGAACATATTCACCATTGACTTGTTGTGTCAAAAACGTAGGCAAACACCCACAGATACACACACACACGGAGGCCCAGCCAAAACAAGGGATCGAATATATTCCGTTGCAACTGTGCCAAGTTGCGTTCACTTTGAATGGATAAATTACACAGTTGCACTTGTAATTATTCGTACCCCACACCCCCTAACCCTAACCCCTAAGAGTAGGCCTCAAACTGGGCATGCCCTCTGACACACACACACACCCCTAACCCCTAAGAGTAGGCCTCAAACTGGGCATGTTCTCTGACACACACACACACACCCCTAACCCCTAACCCTAACCCCTAAGAGTAGGCCTCAAACTGGGCATGTTCTCTGACACACCCCCCCCCCCCCCCCCTAACCCCTAACCCTAACCCCTAAGAGTAGGCCTCAAACTGGGCATGCCCTCTGACACACACACACACCCCCCCCCCTAACCCCTAACCCTACCCCCTAAGAGTGGGCATCAAACTGGGCATGTCCTCTGACACACACACACACCCCCCCCTAACCCCTAACCCTAACCCCTAAGAGTAGGCCTCAAACTGGGCATGTTCTCTGACACACACCCCCCCCCCCCCCACCCCCTAACCCCTAACCCTAACCCTAACCCCTAAGAGTAGGCCTCAAACTGGGCATGCCCTCTGACACACACACACCCCCCCCCTAACCCCTAACCCTAACCCCTAAGAGTAGGCATCAAACTGGGCATGTCCTCTGACACCACACCCCCCCCCCCCCTAACCCCTAACCCTAACCCCTAAGAGTAGGCCTCAAACTGGGAATGCCCTCTCATACACACACAGCGAGGGGGACCTGTTGCAGAATGGGTACAGTACAGTACAGCTCAATACACACAATTGTTAACACTTTGAATGCCCATCAGGAGATATCTCGGGTTATCAGCCCGCCCCCTGAATGCCCATCACGAGAATTCTCGTGATTTTTTTTTTATTAGCGATCTGAATTCATATTTCATAAACCGAGTCTACCGTTGGTAAACCAGCCTCATCAGGCGCTCAGATGTGAAAAAAGCGCCCCCTATCGTCTCCCAGATGGTAATGCACCCTTTTGGATTGGACTCAATGAAAATGGATGAGAAAAAAAAACTCCGGAATCCACATTTTACTTCTCACGCATGTAACCGGAGCCGATCAGATTCATTGTGGACCCTCAGCACAGCGTGTAATATGTGTTTTACAGTATACGCGTTGAATTAGACACATAGCCATAATTTAAAACATAGATTAGGCGATATTAATGCTAACATGTGGATGGTGGGCATTCAAGCACTAAATGTGCGCCCCCTGCTGGGCACTGAAAGTGTTAAGGGGATGCAGACCAGAGAAAGACTTTCATCTTGTTTACATCAGGGTCCCCCATTTTCAATTCATGACATTTATGACATGATATAAGAATCTAATCTAATCATCTAAACAAATCTAATCATGACATTTAAGACATGCATGACATACAGATATATATATCTCTGACTCTGAGCACCTGAAGACTGTGCTATTAAACCAGGAAGTGCAACACTATGTCAGCAGAGTAGAGCCTCCACTACTGTAGTGCCCTGCGCTGCAACACAAGTGAACAAAAAACGCTCATGGACCCACGGTCTGTCATTGACTGCTCGCTTGTTTTGTTCGTTGGATTCGTTTTGGATTATTTGGCCGCCAAACAAACTATCAAAACGTACACGGACCGTGGTCTCACGTGACTGAGTCGCTTGTGCTGTGGCTGTGTCAGACTCTGGAGGCACCCGCCCACCTCTACCTTTGATTGGCTTACCATGACATTTTACTCAACCTCAGCCAATCGCGCGCTGATGTTGGCTGAGAAGGACAGTATGCCTCTCGGCGCAGAGATATTTCTGATGAAAAAAAAAGCTTCAATCATAGACAGTAACGCGCCGCATTTTTTGGCAGTAACGGTAACGGCGTTGTTAAGATTGGAAGAGTAATCCATTAGATTACTTGTTACTGAAAAAACGGATTAGGAGAAAGATCCCGGCCACGACTATAGTGCTTGAGTGAAGTAGGGCGGAGACAGGGGTTGGCCCTTCTATGGCTGAGGGGAGTCAGGGGTGTAGACCAAATTGCGCCGACTTGCCCGTAGCGGCGAGGATCAGGCCCATAAGAGGTAGGGTGAGGTCTTGTTGTTTGGCGGCAATGAACATTTGTTGTATTTCTCAAGAGTTCAGGTTTGTAGCCAGTCAGGCCATGCTCTAGATGAGTCCGATGTCCCCGACTCGGTTGTAGAGGACTGCCTGAAGGGCCGCAGTGTTGGCATCTGCTCGCCCGAATCATCAGCCGATTAGCAGAAAGGACATAATTCCCACGCCTTCCCACCCAATAAAGATTTGAAACATGTTGTTGGCTGTCACTAAGACAATTATGGCTACCAGGAATAAGAGCAGATACTTAAAAAAACGGTTTATGTAGGGGGTCTGAGTGTATGTACCGGATGCAAATTCTAGGATTGACCAAGTCACATAAAGAGCAATGGGGGTAAAAATGATGGAGTAGTGGTCAAATTTAAAGCTGAGGTTGATATCGAAGGTCAGGGTGTTTATTCAGCTTCAGCTAGTGACAATAGTTTCAGCCCCTTCGTTCAAGAAAAGGAAGAGGGGAAGGAGGCTAATAAAAAATGCTATCTTTACTGCTGTCGCCACGTGTGTGAGAGCCCAGTTTTCTTGGCGGGGGGGGTGTGGCTTAGGGTGGTGAGCAGGGGGTAAATTAGAAGGGAGAAGATTAGAAGGAGGGAGGTGCTTATCATAAGTGTGGTTTGGTGCATAGCTTCTACTTGGATTTGCACCAAGAGTTTTTGGTTCCTAAGACCAATGGATGAGCTGTTATCCTTTAGACGCGCGAGTGAGCCGTGGGGTTTAACCATGGGGATAAGGGATTAGCAGTCATTATTGCTGTCGAGCCTCTCTCGGCGGGTAAGAGGGTTTGAACCTCTCCATCTCTAGAATCACAATCTAGTATTTTTGCTAAACTATGCCCACAAGACCAGTTGTTATCTTATCGTCGGGGACCATTTGGTGGGTAAGAGGGTTTGAACCCCTGTTTCTAGAAGCGCGCTCTAGTATTTTCGCTAAACTACACCCAAAAAAAAGCATCAGCCTCAAATCAGCTCAGGTTTTACAATTAGGAGAATAAGGGGAAGAAGGTGAAGGACAATAAGCAGGTGTTCTCGAGTGTGGGTGGGGTCTATGGCGAGCATGTGTGGGGGGAGGGGCCCCCGTTGTGTCATCAGAAAGAGGTAGAGAGAGTAACCCGCCGTAATTAGGGTCCCTGTGCCGGTCACAAGGATGGTTCAGTAGGACCAGTTAAACAGAGATGAGATAATTATTAGTTCTCCCATGAGATTGGGGAGGGGCGGGAGAGCGAGGTTCGCCAGATTAGCAATAAATCATCATGTTGCCATAAGGGGGAGGACTATTTGAAGACCTCGAGCTAGTAGTATAGTCCGGCTGTGTGTTCGTTCGTAACTGGTGTTGGCTAAGCAAGAGGGCAGAGGATGCCAAGCCGTGTGCGATTATCAGGATTAGTGCCTGGCCTTATGTTGAACCCTAAAGGTTAAAGGATAGTTTATCTAAGGTCACCAGTTTCTCAACAGATACTTACTGTACTTAGGCCTTTAAATTCCCAAAGGAACATAGGCCATCGACGAAGCTCCCCCATCCTCTCCGGTCTTGTGTCCTCCGCTCCAGATCTTGCCAGGACCGCCCTTCTTTCTTCATCTCCTGTTCTGTGGTTCTTCTCCAGGTGGTTTTCGGTCTGCCTCTCTTCCTCCTGCCCTGTGGGTTCCATGTCAGCGCCCACTTTGTGATTGATTTCTTTCTTCTGAGTGTGTGACCTATCCACTTGCTCAACAGATGCTCAACTAAAATGACTATAGCAATGACTTTAAAACATAGGCCTTTTTGGTTTATATAAAAATTAGTGCTGTCAAACGATTAAAATATTTAACTCGATTAATCGCATGATTGTCCATAGTTAACTCGCGATTAATCGCAAATTAATCACATTTTTTTTTCTTTTTTTTTTACCTTAAACAGATCTTTTTCAAGTTCCAAGTTTTAATACTCTTATCAACATGCGAATCAACAAATGCTTGCTTTGTGCAGCCATTTAACACAAAAGGATGACCCTCATGCATTGCAAATTTGCATCAAATTCAAAACAGAGTGATGCACAAAATAACTTAAAAGAAAATAATAATTTAAAACAATGAATAAAGTGTGCATGAAATAATAGGGGAAAGAAAACGTTAGGAACTTGTTACATTCACACACACAAGGGCTGATTAATCACACACCCCCCTCTCTCCCTCACACACACAACACTCTCCCAGCTCTCTTTCTCTTTTGCCCCTTCCTCATCTCTCTCACCCCCCTCTCTCTCTATATCTCACTCACACACACACACACACACACACACACACACACACACACACACACACACACACACACACACACACACACACACACACACACACACACACACACATACACAAACACACACACACACACACACACACACACACACACACACACACACACACACACACACACACACACACACACACACACTTCAGAAACAAACATAGTATCAATGAGAGCATCAATAATACACCTGAGTGAAGTCTAGTAAAAAAAAAAAAAAAAAAAAATGTAGTTAATCTTGAGTTAAAAAAATTAGTGGCATTAATAGAATCGGGAGTTAACGCGATATTAACGCGATATATTTGACAGCCTTAATAAAAATACACTACAATAGCATATTACTATCAACTATGTACTATGCTACCATGCCTATACTACTACCTACTATGCTACTATGGCTATACTACTATATGCACTCAGAGCATTGCACTGCTATGAGCACTAGAGCGTGGCACTGCTAGACTAACAATAGCACTTACCCTTAGCCGCCATAAATGTACCCAGCTCCTGCTGACTTGTTGCACGCAATTTGTAAGTCGCTTTGGATAAAAGCGTCAGCATAATGACTAAATGTAAATTTGCAAATGCCAGATAGAGAACAGCCCCTCCTTTCATTCAACCTACAACCCTCACACTACACAGAGGACATGGATGCGTACCTCCCGCTAGCTAGCTGCTATTAACGTACCGTCGGTTAAGGTTAAATTATGGCGACACAAAACAGTTTGTTTAGGTTTTTCTCAAAAGGACATTGTGAACAGCAGGGAGGAAGAGAAGTTCAGCCATCATTCTCAACCCAGACACCTGCTCCCACACTCTGTCAAGGAGTTAATGAGACGTACGGCCAGCCAGCACCCAGTCTTTAATCACTGCAGAAGACGCGGGAACATGGACAGGGCCTTTCCATCACACGTTGAAGCCCGCTGACGCTGCGCATGCCCCAGACATATTTCACAACATTCAACCTTTATTATTCTCAGGAAATACACTGAGGGTGCATGGGCCAGTGATGCCAAGATTACATTATTAATAATAAAGATAAAAAAAAGAATATTACACAATATAAAACAATATAATACATTATATACAACAATACAAACATAATAAAACCAAATAAATACAGGCAGAACTCAGATACAAAAATATCTACTATTCTACCACTTAATGACCTGTGTACAGATTTCAACATTCCAGTATAGTTTCCCCACACACAGTTTCCTCTTTTGACAAGACTATACATACATTACAATAAAACCATTAAAACAGAAATTACGAATAACTATTTCCGACAAAATTCCCATTAACAAAAATAATATAGTCCAAGTGTATATTATAGTGTCATAGCTATCACCAGTAATACATCTGAGGCAGAATGCTAGACCGTGTCCAGGAGCTTAATAGTGGAAGGAGCAGCAGACATCCAATTACAACACTGATAGCACAACTGCTTCAACAATAAGGAAGCTGGTTCTCTTTCTGTAAAATAAGACACTTTTATGTCGCGGTTAGCTAACAAGATCAGTAACAGTATATGGTATTTAAATGTACATTTCCCATCAAGCCAGATGCTAACATATTTATAGTCAGTAACTCCCTCAACATTAGATATATTTGCAGTGTATATGTGCATGCTATTATCATCAATATGTAGGGCTCTAGTAAGAAACATGGATTTTGTTATAATTTGCATTAAGCACCTGTTCAAGATTAAACAGTGAGAACATCCTGAGCAGGGCATGAACGAAATAGTGCAGGTCATCAATGGCTAGTTGTACAGAATCAGCAATGCAGTACACAACAGTGTCCTCAATGAATGATAGGTGAAGAGGACAGGCCCCAAAATGTATCCTTGCGGAACACCCTTTGTTACCTACAATAACTCAGACTGGGCACTGGGCACCCAGACTTCACACAAGGAAGTCTCTCACACAAATAATTCTGAAAACAATTACAAGCATTTCTATCTAAACTAATATTATATTGGATGATCTATATCAAATGCTTTTGACATATCCACAAAAGGAACAACACGTTGTTTCCTATTGCCTAAAATAGCTACTATATTATTTGTAACCAGTGTAATAGCTGAATTAGTGCTATGATTAGCTCTAAATCCAGATTGGTGCGGACTTCCATCACCATACGAGGGGAGGAGGTGGAAATGGTGGAGACCTACAAGTTCCTGGGAGTACACTTGAACAGTAGACTGGACTGGTCGGACAAAACAGAGGACCTACAGGAAAGGACAGAGCAGGCTGTTCATCCTGAGGAGACTCAGGTCTTTAAACGTGTGCAGCCGTTTTTACCAATCTGTGGTTGCCAATGTCCTCCTACTCGCTGTTGTATGCTGGGGGGTAACATCAAGCTAGGTCTGTAGTGAGAGTCAATCTGGTCAAACTAGAGGTGAGGGCCGAGAGGAGTACAGAGGGAAAAGCTGGACGCTATCCTGGAAAACCCCTCCCACCCCGTCTATGAGGAGCTAGCCAAGATGAGGAGCAGTTCAGCCATAGTCGTATTGCACACCACATACTGCCTCGACCAGTCCTTAGTGCCAGTAGCCATCAGGCTCGACAACTGTGGGCATGGACTGCTGACAAAGGAACACTTGACTTGCCTTAAAACAGAGTGACTAGAAATAAATGCCCTGAGTCGGTTATTGATAGATATATCGGTTATTTAGCTGGGCATGGTAACTTGGAGATTGGTCTGCCGATCTGGTACGCCATCTGCTGATTTCCAGATACCAGGGAGTATGCCTGTTGAGATAGAACGTTTGATTATCTGTGTTAATTGCTCTGTGATAAATGGAGCGGCCAGGTTTAGAAAGAAAACATCCAATTTATCGTCTCCAGCTGAGCTCCTGGAATCGATGGCTGGCAAAGCTTCAAATACATCACTAGTGGAAAAGGGCCGATGTGTTAGTTACTGTGACGGATGCGTCTGTGCGCCGCACCCGCACATGTTAACTTGTTCCCTCACCCTTGTTTGGTTTAGTTCTCTCCCTTAGTTGGTTAATGTTTGTACACGTTTACATTCATGAAGCACATACTACACGGTTTATATTTCACATAATGACAGACGACACATAGACTTGCGTACTGATATCATATCCATTCTTTATTAGCTGTTCTGACTTACATGTTTTAAGTTTAAGTGCACGCGTCTCATTCTCACATGTTTGTGTGTTTGTTTCTTTGAGTCTGCAGCCATGCCGTCCTCTGGGCAAACAGATGGGGTGGTGGACCGAACCAAGTTGCGGGAGATGTCAGGGGGGGGTTCATTGTCGTGTGATTTAGTTTGTTGTATACTTCTTTATTACTTAAGATTATTGGTTGTTCAGTTTAGTAGATATGTTGTATTTTGTGTTTATTGTTTATTACATTAATCAGCATTTTAAGATATTACTTGAGTCAAATATGAATTGTATTAATTACCCTGCCTATGTTAATGTGTCTGGCCAGTACCTATATATAGCTGAGTTTACCATTTGAGAGTTGGCTTCCTTTCAGTTCAGGTCTGTTTTGTCCTGCCTTCTATATTTGAGCCCATTTATATTCTGTTTGGAATTATGGATTTGTTAACCCTTTGTTTGTTTGACTCTGTGTCCTCATCTTCTGGCTGCTTGGTCCATCACAGTTACTATAGACCTCTTCAGTGTGGCTTCTTATGAATTCCCAAGACTGATATGTACAGCTATAGATACTGATATGTACAGATATAGATACTGATAACAGATATAGATACTGATATGTACAGATATAGATACTGATATAGATATAGATACTGATATGTACAGATATATGTAGCAGGGTGGATTATCCCTACTTTATGAGAGTAGATGTACACTGTCACCAGGTAGGGGGAACGCAGCAGATATGAGTCCGGCTGAATCCCAGACTGTAGTGCAGGAGTATTAGAGTGGAGCTTTAGCAGAGGGAGTGGATGGGGCCTAGGATTTACTAACCTAGGGGTGGTGCGCTGGTCCTTCTTGCCCTCCAGGGCGACTCGCAGTAATTCCCCACACACCCACACTTCTCCTAATACTTCCCGCACCCTCCCACACCCGGTGGCAGCAGTGATAGATGATATACTTTCTCCCCAAAGCAGTACCTTTCCTTGCTGATGAGCAGAGACCTGTCCCAATGATGTATAGGCCGTGGGTAAGAAGGGGTTAACCAATAAAATGCATTACCCGGACAGGAAGAGGTTAAGACAACAGACACAGTAACAGACACACACACAGTGCTCCCATTTAGTTTTCTTTACTGAAGGATTTATCCTGCTATTAACACAAGGCACAATAAGTAAAGCTCTTCCCACCCCGGTCACTATACAGTAATGAAACCCGTCCCTTTAAGGGTTGAAATACTGGGCACCTAGTGCTCTCACTCTACGGTAGGGAACAAAGCTCTTCCCACACTGGTCAATACACAGTAATGGCACCCGTCCCTTTAAGGGTTGAAATACCTGTTCATTCACCCGTAGGTGGGGAGAGGGGGAAGAAGGTGGGAGATGGGTACTGGATCTACTAAATGGGATTTTATAAAGGAACACACGTTATCACACAGCACCTTTAACCAAAAGACAGTGGGCCCACAGTTGAAACAAAAAGTCCTATCTATAGCCGGCTTCCCCAAAATAATAAACGGTGGGGCACCCCTAATCACTGCTACCAGTGTCGGTTCAAAGTACTGATTCTCTTCGCCTCTAAAAGGGCACACGCCGCACAAAGAGAATGTTTACCCCAGGTTCCAGCACTCGGAGTGCTCACGGTAACTGGCTGGAGGGTACTTAACCAAGGGCTGGCCTGCTCTCACCACCGAACGTCCGTGTGGTGAGATGGCCATCGAGAAGTCCCGTGGTAGCCGGAGGCGGGGCTGGGTGGACGTTAGGCAGGTGACTGCTGGAGGTGCGTGCAGTGCTGCGACGTCCGCTGCTGGGCTGGAGAGGTGGAGCGACACACGGGCTAAACTGTGGTGCTAGGCCTAACTGAAGCTAAACTGTGGATCGGGACGATCTAACTGTCGCCTATACTTTAACTAAAATGCAACGTGTGCAATATCTACCACACTCTTCGGCAGTAACACGTCTGCTTCTTTGTTCACAATGTCTCTTTAACATTAACTGCAGCTAAGCTATCGCATATTCCATTACTAACCTACCTCGTAACTGGGTTTATATCTTGCGTGCTTGATGTACGGAGCTCCAGCTCCAAGCGATACAGATATAGATATTGATTGTTACGTTCTGGACACCGACCTCGGTCGGTGACCACCCACATTCCTGGCATATGTCACTGGGCTTGTCACCTGTCATTTCCCTGTCAATTAGTGCTGTCACTTAGGGGTGGTTCCTGATTGGCTGTCACGGGGGTGTGTGTGGAATGTTGGTATTTGGTGTCTATGTAACATACCTCTCTTCTGCTTGTCCATTGTCAGGTCTTCACTAATTGCATTCGGGGATAACGCGGACGGTTCTACTCTGGACCTCCAATAAGCTCCCATTTACCTTATTTTCCACTTGTGCTATTAGCACTTGTTCTCTCTTAGAATTTACTCTGTGTTCTTACTATTAAAGTCGAACCTGTTCAAGAGTAAACACTCTCTGTCTCTGTGATTGCCTTCACCCATTGGAATTCACCTACCTGCATTCTGACAGAAGACCTGACCATCAGAATTCTACGGAGGCCATCATGGAGATGCTCCGGACGCAGGGAGCAGCCCAGACACGGATGGAGGAACATCAGCAGCTGGTCAGCGCCGAGTTAATCCGACTCAATGGGGTCGTCGGATCATCCCAAGCGGTGGCGCAGTCGGCGTTGGCCACAGCCCGACAAGCCCAAGAAGGAGTGGCTGGTGTTCAGTCGGCGGCGGGAGAAGCAGCGCTCCACGCAGAGGAGAGTCGGGGGGTGTTCGGGGTCCAGGAGCGGTCCCGCGAACCACATCTGCAGGCGCCCGCTCGCTATGACGGATCACCGGATGGTTGTCGGGAATTCATCACCCAGTGTCTACTCGTTTTCCGGCTGCAACCACGATCATTTCCATCGGAGACAGCGCAGGTAGCGTATATTATCACACTGCTCACCGGTCAAGCTCTCTCCTGGGCTACGGCGGAATTAGAGGCAGGGGCGATAATCTGCGACAGTCTGGACGCCTTTACCCGGGAATTGAGAAGAGTATTCGATACTTCCCGGGTACTCTCGATCTTCGAGGCTGGTGGTCGTCTTCTCGACTGCCGGCAGGGCCTCCGCACGGTCGCAGCTTATGCTATCAATTTTCGGATCTTGGCTCGGGAGACAGCATGGGCGGAGAACGTCTGCGTGGTTCTGTTCGTCAGGGGACTCTCAGCGCGGATGCGAGATGCGCTCTCCGCGCGTGAGATCCCCGAGCAGCTGGAAGTGCTGATCAACACCACCATCAAGATGGACAATCGGCACCGGGAGAGGGAGAAGGAGCATGTCAACAACACCCAGCCATAGGTATGTTTTCCTTCTTCTCCTGGTGTTGATAATTCCATGCATTATACGAGTGGGCCACTGGGTGATGAATCCATGCAGCTTGGAGCGCTGTCGCTCTTGGACGACGAGAGGCAGCGCTTCATCAAAGAGCGACGCTGCTTCCGGTGCGGCCGCACCGGTCACCGCTTCGGCAGCTGTCGGGTCCAGGCTGTATCGGCTCGGCGCCAATCGGGGATGGAAGGTGCGCCGTCGGGCTTCGAAAAGGCGCCAGCAGGTGGGCTCATTCCTGCCAAAACCACGGATTCTCGTACATTTTTTGAGGTGGCGATCAACTGTGGGGGTGACATTAGGGGAACTAAGGCTCTCATTGACTCAGGGGCGGCGGGCAATTTTATTCACGTGGGATTGGTGAAGGAGTGGGGAACCCCAGTGGAGGATTTAGGGGTTCCCTTACCAGTTTATGCCCTGGACGGTCGGCCTCTGGGCAGTGGGAGCGTCACCCAGCGCACAGTTCCCTTACACATCCGGGTGGAGGGTGGGGAGTGGGAATGGGTTACATTTTTTGTCATCTTTTCCCCCTATTCTGTCATGGTGTTGGGTCATCCCTGGTTGTCGTCATGTGTTCGTGTCATTAATTGGAGCACGGGCGAACTCTCAACGGCGGCCGACGTCATGTCGATCGTCAGCGGGAGTTTGCCCAAACCCTTGTCTCCCCCCCCCTCTTCTCTTTTGTCTCCTCCCTCTTTCTCCAGGATGGTGGGGAGCGTGGCAGATTCTGATCTACCCTCTAATCCCGATTTAATAGGGGTGCCTGAGATCTATTGGGACCTGGCGGACGTTTTTAGCAAGACGCGTGCTAAAGCACTTCCGCCTCATAGATCATACAACTGTCCCATTAATCTTCTACCCGGTACCTCCCCGCCTCGCGGGCGAATGTTCTCTCTCTCACGCCCCGAAACCTTGGCCATGAACACCTACATAGAGGAGGCATTGCTTGCGGGGCACATACGCCCTTCCACTTCCCCTGCCGGCGCTGGCTTCTTCTTTGTTGATAAAAAGGATGGGGATCAGCGCCCATGCATTGATTATAGGGGATTGAATGACGTTTCCATCAAGAACCGATATCCTTTACCCCTCATGGACACGGCCTTTGAGTGCTTACAGGGGGCACAGGTCTTTTCTAAACTTGACTTACGTAATGCATACAACCTGGTCAGGATTAGAGAGGGAGACGAGTGGAAGACTGCATTTAACACACCCAATGGGCACTATGAGTATTTGGTCATGCCCTTTGGTTTGGCTAATGCTCCGGCAGTCTTCCAAGCCCTGGTTAACGACGTGCTGCGAGACTTGATTGGGGTGTCGGTGTTTGTCTACTTAGATGATATCCTGATTTTTTCTCGCGATATGGTGCAACACCAAATGCACGTTCGGGAGGTGCTAGACCGTCTCCTCAAGCATCAACTATTCGTTAAGGCTGAGAAGTGTGTGTTTCACACGGACACCGTGTCCTTCCTGGGCTTTGTGTTGACGAAGGGCGATCTGCGCATGGATCCAGCCAAGGTGAGTGCAGTTTTGGACTGGCCACGACCTTCGTCGCTCAAGGGGTTACAACGGTTTTTGGGCTTTGCAAATTTTTACAGGCGCTTTATTCGCAACTTTAGCGCCTTAGCCAATCCTTTAACAGCTCTCACTAAGGCCTCTCTCCCTGGCTTTGAATGGTCGCCTAGGGCTGAGTCGGCCTTCTGCGATCTTAAACGTCGTTTTACATCCGCTCCTGTATTGATCCGCCATGACGCGGAGGTTCCGTTCATTGTGGAGGTGGATGCCTCTGACGTCGCGGTGGGGGGGGTGCTCTCTCAGAGATGCTTAAAGGATGGGAAAGTGCACCCGTGTGCTTTTTTTTCTCGCCGTCTGTCACCAGCCGAGCGTAATTACGACGTGGGTAATCGGGAGTTATTGGCGATCAAATTGGCACTGGAGGAGTGGAGACATTGGTTAGAGGGGGCGGCACATCCTTTCATTATTTGGACTGATCATAAGAACTTGGCTTACATCCAAGGGGCTAAACGCCTTAACGCTCGCCAGGCCAGGTGGACGTTGTTCTTCACACGATTTCAATATACCATCTCCTATAGACCCGGCTCCAAGAATATCAAACCTGACGCGTTGTCGCGCCAGTTTGATCTTCCTGGTCGGGAGGAGCAGCCCCATCCCATTATTCCACCGGCCTTGATTTTGGCACCCGTGTCTTGGGGCATAGAGAAGGTGGTAAGGTCGGCGCTAACGCGGGAGCCCGATCCTGGTGGGGGTCCTCCGGGACGGTCGTATGTTCCCAAGGTGGCACGCTCACGCTTGCTACAGTGGGCACATGCGTCATCCCTCACCAGCCACCCAGGGGCAATTTATCCGTAGGAGGTTCTTGTGGCCGACAGTGGAGGGGGATACGCGTTCCTTTGTGGCGGCCTGTCCGGTGTGCGCACGTAGTAAGACCTCTCGACGGGCACCGGCGGGTCTCCTCCGACCACTTCCTATTCCTAAACGACCCTGGTCACACATATCTCTGGACTTTATTTCTGGTCTTCCCCTTTCGGACGGATTCACCACCATCTTGGTGGTGGTGGATCGGTTCTCTAAGGCGGCTCACTTTGTCCCTCTCCCCAAGCTTCCTTCGGCCCGGGAGACTGCTGATTTAATTATACAGCATGTCTTTCGGGTCCACGGGCTGCCAGTAGATATCGTGTCGGACCGGGGTCCTCAGTTCGCCTCCAGGTTCTGGAAGGCGTTTGCCGCCGGCCTCGGCGCCTCTGTCAGTCTGTCGTCTGGGTTCCATCCACAGTCGAACGGGCAGACGGAGAGGGTCAACCAGGATTTGGAGGGGGTCTTGAGATGTTACGTTGCCGGTAGTCCAGCAACGTGGAGTAGGAGGTTGGCTTGGGCTGAGTACGCGCATAATACCCTTCTCTCCTCTTCTACCGGTATGTCTCCCTTTCAGTGCCAGTATGGTTTTCAACCTCCTCTGTTTCCCGAGCAGGAGCAGGAGGCGGAGGTGCCCTCGGCCCAGGCACATGTGGCTCGCTGTCGCAGGACGTGGAAACAGGTTCGGAAGGCGCTACAGAAGGTTTCGGTTAGTACCCAACGGCAGGCTAACCGTAAGCGTCGTCCGGCTCCAGTTTACCGTCCAGGGCAGCGGGTTTGGCTTTCCACCCGAGATCTCCCTCTCCGGGTGGAATCCAAGAAGCTGGCTCCTCGCTTTATAGGACCATTTAAAGTGATTCATCGGGTTAATCCAGTGGCTTACAAGCTACGACTTCCGAGCTCTATGAGGGTTCATCCGACGTTTCATGTGTCCCTGTTGAAGCCATTCCTCTCATCGCCCTTGGCCCCGCCACTGCCTGTGGTTCCTCCCCCCCGGTTTATTGGCGGTCAACCCATTTACACGGTGCGGAGGATACTGGGTTGTAGGCGGAGGGGTAGGGGGTTTCAGTTATTGGTGGATTGGGAGGGGTACGGGATAGAAGAGCGTTCTTGGGTGCCTCAAAGGGGTATTTTAGATCCCAGCCTGATCGTTGATTTCCGGCGGCTGAATCCCGAGGCTCCTAGGTGAACGTCTGGTGCCGTTCGTCGGGGGAGGGTACTGTTACGTTCTGGACACCGACCTCGGTCGGTGACCACCCACATTCCTGGCATATGTCACTGGGCTTGTCACCTGTCATTTCCCTGTCAATTAGTGCTGTCACTTAGGGGTGGTTCCTGATTGGCTGTCACGGGGGTGTGTGTGGAATGTTGGTATTTGGTGTCTATGTAACATACCTCTCTTCTGCTTGTCCATTGTCAGGTCTTCACTAATTGCGTTCGGGGATAACGCGGACGGTTCTACTCTGGACCTCCAATAAGCTCCCATTTACCTTATTTTCCACTTGTGCTATTAGCACTTGTTCTCTCTTAGAATTGACTCTGTGTTCTTACTATTAAAGTCGAACCTGTTCAAGAGTAAACACTCTCTGTCTCTGTGATTGCCTTCACCCATTGGAATTCACCTACCTGCATTCTGACAATTGATATGTACAGATATAGATACTGATATGTACAGATATAGATACTGATATAGATATAGATACTGATATGTACAGATATAGATACTGATATGTACAGATATAGATATTGATATGTACAGATATAGATACTGATATGTACAGATATAGATACTGATATAGATATAGATACTGATATGTACAGATATAGATCCACCCCGACTGGCGCATGTACAGATTGCTGAGGCAATGCAGAGAGACTCCCTGGGCAATCTGCGCATGCAGAGTTTGGGGAGTAGGTGCGGAAAAGTGACTATAGCTCGGCTGAGAAAGACTTGGGATTGGTTTCTCCGTGTTCAGGAGACTCAGGCGTATAATAAATGTTGGATCATGTCTCCAGCAGCCCCACAGCCGTAGCTGGGACGGCTATATATCGAATGTACCTAAAGTAAAGGTATGCATTATACATGATGTGTCTGTGTTCCAGTGCTTGGGAGCATTCAACCCTCGATCCATTGACCTCTAAAAGTTATGTTAAAGTGGTCCAGTTATGCTGCTCTGATTAACCTCTTTAGCCCGGAGCCCTATTTTCTGAAAATCCGCCTAAAATACATACCTAATTAAATGGAATATTGTTCCACTTCTACAAGGTCCATTTACATGTTCTTGGTATCTAGGGACATCTAAGGACCTCAGTGAATGTAATCCCAGTGGCAGACATATTGTGTCTATTACTACTAAGCTTTCTTAAATTGTGATGAAACAAAGGAGAATATGAATTATGATTTTTGTTTAGCATATTTGACAGTGAATAACACCATGCAAAAAATTACCAGACATGCCACTGAGCTCATTCAGTACTTCTTGAGATCACATGTACAAAGAATCTAAGGAAATTAATAAAGGGAAGATGATTAAACAGAAGGTTTTGTAGATACAGTACTGAATTATCCCATCCGGACCAATGCAATTTGAAATATTATTATAGAATATAGAATAGCAGGCCTATAAATTACTTTATTATAGCCAATTCGCACATTTATGGATTGGCCCAAATATTATCTTTCAAGGCCCAAGTTCAATTTGGATTTAGTATCACCAGGCGTGCATAAGAACAGATAATATGTACAGTAGGTTTTTTATTCTTGCCAGAGCTCCGACATTTTGAAACTGATTTCAAATTGGATGGTTGCTAAATGCTCAAAATAGGGGAGACAAACTAACTGCGCTCCAATATATGCCAATAACGTTCAGTTTTGTGGTATTTAATCCTGAGTAATAAGAACAAAAAAAAATAATAACCAGGAAGTAATTAGCTTGAAGAAAGGTAGAGGCCTTTGGGAAATGTCAACGCTCATTGAAATCTCTGGATGTCCTCTTCTCAAAATGACTACATTTTCCATCATTCAGCGCGGGCCGCTTATTCAAAATGGCGGATCTCCGCGACAACAACAAACATTTCAAAAACTAAAATATCACTAATAACACTTTAACCTATTGGTAAACAAACGTATTGATGAAAATATACATTATAACTGCTGTTGTGACATGGTTATGATGTTTATTCTTGAATACGTTTGAAAAAAACTATAATTATGTCAGACAATCTGGAAAGCTTGATTTATGACGTGATGTCATTTGCGGGTGGAAGAGGTTAAGTAACCAAAATTGTACTTAAGCCCCGGATCTCCTACAATCCTAAATCCGCCCCTGCTGAGCTCCTCTCCAGTTCAGCTGCTACGGTGTTTAAATCCAAAATATTGATAAATCCTCTGCCATTGTTGTGTAACATGTCATCTGTTCTCTAGTCTTCAGTCTCGGCTTCTCGTGGAGTTAAAATAACTCTACAAGTGAAACTGAAACTTAACAAGCATAAGTTGTTAATTTACTCAGTGGATGCCTGAACACAGAATGACACCAGTATCACTGACTACCACGGCAAGCCTATAGAAAATTATTCTATTTAATTATAATAATTATTATAAATATAATAATAATTATAAATATTTGTTTCCTGTTGTACCGAACCGTGACCCCAATACCGAGGTACGTACCGAACCGTGACTTCTGTGTACCGTTACACCCCTAGTGAATACACCCCAAAATGGTCAATATTATAGCAGAAAAGAAAGACAACAAAATGCTGCGTTGATATCAATCAATAAGCCACTGCCTTCCTTTAAACTCCAGACAATTCTTTGAAATGTAAATTACTGCTCTTGAAAAAGACTGATTTATGTAGCTTTCATAAGTGCACGCATAGACACACACACACTGGGACACACACACACACATATTTATAAGTGTTTCAGTGAGTTATGGGAGGCAGGTGTGAATGGTGACACCTGCGATGAGGAATGTGTAGAATCAGAGACAAAGACTGCTGTTTATGTGTGTTTATGTGTGTGTAAATGTGTTTATGTGTGTGTATGTGTGTGCTCATTCATGTGTGTTGGTGCATACATCTGCCCCTGTGTGTGTGTGTGTGCGTGTGCGTGTGCGTGTGCGTGTGCGTGTGTGTGTGTGTGTGTGTGTGCCTGTGTTCACTCACGCTGGTGCATACATCTGCTGGCCTGGCTAACTGCCTGTGTGTGTGTGTGTATTTGTGAATGTGTGTGTGTGTGTGTGAATCTCCAAGTGTGAATGTATTTGTGTGTGTAAACTGTATAGGCCTCTCACCTGTATATCCTCTGTGTGTGTGTGTGTGTGTGTGTGTGTGTGTGTGTGTGTGTGTGTGTGTGTGCGCACGTGTGTGTGTGTCTGTGTGTGTGTGTGTGTGTGTGTGTGTGTGCGCACACGTGTGTGTGTCTGTGTGTGTGTGTGTGTGTGTGTGTGTGTGTGTGTGTGTGTGTGTGTGTGTGTGTGTGTGTGTGTGTGTGTGTGTGTCAGGGTTTCCGTTAGAAAAAATTGTTGCCGGTCTCCGTGACCTGCAAGATTTCAATCTACCGGACAAATGAGATTAATTCCGGTCATAGTTTATTGAGCTTTAAAACAATTGATAGGCAGGCTATATAAAGAATGTCATCCTCAAGGCATGTAGATTTATTTATTTACTAGGCTACTTTTGCGTATACAGTCATTAATATATTCCAAATAAAATAAGTCCCTCGATACTCCGTGCTGCTGCTGACTTGAAATAAAATAGACCGCGTATGTGGGCAGTCGGTCTGACACTAAACAGCAGTCTGTTATAATCACATTTTATAGAGCTAACGAATTCCGTTATATTGGACATTTGTATTAATTATATCAAGCGAAGAACTGAGAAATTTTGCAGAGAGAGACGGCAACATTATCGTGGGTTTGCGTGATGTATATCTCCACCTCCCAACGACTTGGTGCTGGTCATAATGTCCGGTGAAAACAACTCCCTCCAAGCACAACTTGACCACCCGAACCGTACCAAAACAGGCCAAAATTAAATAGCCCATGCGACGAACGATTCATTACATTCGTTTCATCGTTGCTCCACCAAGCAGCCGGTCCAACAATGAAAGCTGTTATCAGCGCGAGCCGGCCGCAGTTAGTTTGCAAGAAGCATCCAGCTGCAGACCCGCAGAGCAGCTTTCCAGGTCTGGGGACCGCACTGTGCCAGCAAAGCTGGTGGGTTCTGTGGGTCTGCAGCTGCATGCCTTCCGCAAATCCAGCAGCAAGCTCTCGCTGAGCGAAGCAACGACAACAAACGCAATGATTGTTTCGTTCATCGCATAGGCCACCCAACTCCAGCCCATCCAAATACAATTCAAATAATCAAACTGTGCCCAGAGGGAACTATTTTCACCGGACACTATGACCGGAGAGATTAAATATGTCGGACTTCAACAGATTTTGCCGGTCAAATACCGGTAATTACCGGCTAACGGAAACGCTGGTGTGTGTGTG
>NW_028171513.1:27500-37500 GCF_963971535.1 Notolepis coatsorum
CTGCGTTCTAAATGAGTTGAAGAGGCTTAGTGGCAGTGGCCGGGAGGCCAGCGAGCAGTGCGTTGCAGTAGTCGAGGCGGGAGATGACTGTTGATTGGACGAGGAGTTGGTTGGCTTCTTTTGTCAGGAAGGGGCGGATCCTTCTGACGTTGCTCAGGAGGAATCGGCAGGTTCTGGTTGTCGCTGCGATGTGAGCAGAGAAGTTCAACTGGTCGTCGAGGACAACACCAAGGTTCTTGGCGGTCGGGGACGCGGTCACAGTCGCATTCTCGACTGTGATGGAAAGGTCGGTCAGGGCGGAGGATTTGGCCGGCAGGTGGAGCAATTCTGTTTTGCTTAGGTTCAGTTTGAGGTGGTTGCTCGTCATCCAGGCGGAGATGTCGGACAGACAGGCCGAGATCCGCTCAGAGACGTGGATATCTGAGGGAGGGAAGGAGAGGAAGAGTTAAGTATCGTCGGCATAACAATGGTAGGAGAAGCCATGAGACGTGATAATGTTACCCAGTGATTTAGTGTAGAGGGAGAAGAGAAGGGGTCCTAAAACCGAGCCCTGGGGGACACCCGTCCGCAGGGGGCGGGTGACCGACAGGGTCCCTCTCCATGACACTTGGTAGGAGCGGTCATTGAGGTATGATGACAGCCATGTCAGCGCAGAGCCAGCCACTCCCATTCCTGCGAGGGCCGCGAGGAGGATCTGGTGGTTGACTGTGTCGAAGGCTGCAGATAGATCTAGGAGAATCAGGACAGAGGAGAGGCCTTTCGCTTTTGCTAAGTGAAGTGCCTCTGTGACCGCAATGAGGGCTGTCTCTGTGGAGTGACCAGTCCTGAAGCCTGACTGATTAGGGTCTAGGAGGTCATTCTGTAAGAGATAAGCAGTAAGTTGGTTGGATACAGCACGTTCAAGTGTTTTAGAAAGCAAGGAGAGAAGAGAGACAGGACGGTAGTTGCCTGAATATAATTTCAACAACCACAAATACTCCAAAATAATTACCATTACCCCTCTGATCAAATCTCGTAGTGTGTGTCGAGCCATAGAAAGACGTCAGACACACTCGGGTCAATGTGTGAGAGATTCAGGCCAAAAAAGTGTGAGCAATATTATGGTATATTCTTCCTAACCATCCACTGTATCATTCACATTGTTCTGTTCCTCTTAGCCGAGTCCCGCGACTGCAGTCGTCATTATTATTGCGCAACATTCCCTGCCATTCTCCACTGTTAATAATAATGTATTTTAGTTTTACCGAGAGAAGACTGAACCCACTTTCATGTTCTAGGGCTGACCCCGATTAGTCGAATAGTCAACTAATCGATTGAAAAGGAGCCGTAGTCGACTGCCAACCTCTTAGTCAAATGCACAAAAAAAAGAAAATGGCTAACGCTAATGGCGCGCATAGCAGCGAGGCTAACTGTCTAAGAAAATGGGCACAGAGGCACTGAAAGAGGATTTTAACCCATCTAATGAAGACACTAGACTAGACAAATATCAAGATGTATCCATCAGTGGACCAATTGCATGCTTTCGCAGAGGACAAGGATCCTTCAGTCGACTTCAGCACAGAAAGACTCAGAAGAAGCTTCTATCCCCAGACCATCAGGATGCTCAATGAACAATAACACTATGTAACAACCATCAAATGCACTTACAGCACACACATACACACGCACACACTCACTTTAAACAAACAACTCACACTTTACACACTTTCGAACACCTAAACACACTTTATATTTATTGGTAAAGAATTTGCACTACAACCCATACCTCATTACACCTTACTGTAAATTGTACCTAAATTGTACCTCATCCCATTTCTGCTTTGCACTATACTGTCAAGTCAAGTCAAGTCAAGAGTTTTAATTGTCACGGCATACAGGTATACAATGTATAATCACATGTATATAGTATATTGTATATTAGTATATTGTATAGTATATTGTATGGTAACTCAGTTACTTCTACTCTGCATTGAACATTGTACATATGTACATACTAAACACTTGTGTCTACGTACGTGACTTCTATTTTTCTTTTTACTTGCTATACTTATTTTATTTTATACTTATCTATTTTTGTCTAGCACAGTCTCTGGAGCGTAACAGAAAGAAGCATTTTGTATAAAAGTATTCTGTACTTCTGTATGACAACTAATAAAAAAACTTGAACTTGAACTTGACTCCTTCAGACATTATTCGGGGACAGCCCCAGCACGTTCTTCAGTCGCTCGCTCCTCTCGGGGGTTCAGTGAGGATCACGGTCGTCAGTCACTCGCTCCTCTCGGGGGTTCAGTGCGGATCACCGCCGCAAGGAAAAGAGCAGATTCTCGGAGGCCGTGGCTTGAAAGACCCGGCTTCATATTCATGAATCCGCGGAGCACAGCGAACGTGCAAAGGGTAAGCGGAGCCTAAAGCCATCTCATTATCCACATCTGGTGTGTTAGATCTGGCCATTCTGCTGTGGCACAACACAGACACTTCTACCAGGGGCTTCAGACAGCCCCAACACATGATGCTCTGCTTGATTTGACAAGCGAAGAAGCGCAGAGGGAGAGGAGAGCTTGCGGAATTCTCGAATCCTGCTGCCGTTAGTTCTCCGGCTGCTGGCAGCGCTCCCTGCCCACTGGTGTGGAGCCTGATGATACGAAGGACTGGCTGAGGTGGTTAGTGGTGGAGGGGGGGGGGGGGGGGGGGGGTTAGTACACACTAAATTTGACACATTTTAAAACGCAGTTAGTTTCTCTTCCCTATTGTTTACATATAGGAACAATTAGATCTGAAATTAGTTTCAAAACGGTTGCACTGTGGGGACAATTAAAAAGTACAGTAGATTACAGTAGATTTCATTATCTGTTCTTATGCATGCCTGGTGATACTAAATCCAAATTGAACTCGGGCATTTGAAAGATAATATATGTATATATATATATAAATATGCGAATTGGCTATAATAAGGTAATTTATGAGCATCATATTCTATATTCTATGATAATATTTCAAATGGCATTGGTCCGGATGGGAGAATTCAGTACTGTATCTACAGAACCTTTGGTTTAATCATCTTCCCTTTATTAATTTCCTTAGATTTATTTGACACATGATCTCAAGAGGGTACTGAACGAGATCAGTGGCAGTTTTTTTTAAGTTTGGTCATTATTATCATGGTGTTATTCACTGTCAAAGATGCAAAGAAAAATCATAATTCATATTCTTTGTTTCATCACAATTTAAGCAAGCCTAGTAATAGACACAATATTTCTGACACTGTGAATACATTCCCTGAGGTCCATAGATGTCCCTAGATACCAAGAATATGCAAATGGACCTTGTAGAAGTGGAGCAATATTCCATTTACCTAGGTATATATTTTAGGCGAAAATATTCCACGGGTGGAACAGGTTAAGTACTACAAAGCAAAAGTAAAAACTTTTTTAAATTCCGGGTCAATGGAATGTTCCGGTTCGTCCTCTTCATCACTCGTACTATCGTTTGTGGCCGTCTTCTGTAGCTTGTCACTCTGACTGTCTATTCTTCTGATAGCAGGTGTTTAATCAAAGATCCCCGGTTTCTAGTCTTGCACAAGGACCAATCAGCATGGGTAGGGGCGGGTTCATTTTACATTGATGGGGATTTGATTGGCTGTTTTTAAATAATGATCGGCCGCATGATTAATAACGTTAACGTTAGTTTGGCCAGAGAAACAAATATACTAATTAAAATGGTTACACCTGCTAGATTTGTACTTTGTAGGTCCGCTGCTGCTGCTGCTGGAGCTGAAGTGATGTACAGTGACGAGTGAATCTGGTAGTTGATTGTTAAAAACGCGAAACATAATAACGTTGCACTTTCTAGTTCAGCGCATTTCATAACTGTATGGGCTTTGTTTATACTTCAGAGGTGATGTACAGTGACGAGTGAATCTGGTAGTTGGTTGTTAAAAACGCGAAACATAATAATCAGTCAGCAGCGCTCCACTGCTACCGCAGCTGAACACAAGTTGGTTGGTACAGCAGCTTAAGTTGGTTGGTAGTGGTACACAAGTTGGTTGCCCGCGCTGCCGCTCGCTTGCTCCTTGGATTTCATTTGGGTCGGGACATGGGACGACTGCCGCTTTGCTTGCGCGTGGGGGCGGGGGGTCGCAGCCAATCAGAGAAAAGCCGAACACAAGTTGGTTGCCTTTAATATTCACGCCTCCAGGCCCGCACGCACACACACACACACATGCGCGCATGCATACTGTATAGTCTACATGTGTAATGAAAATATAATATATTATTCTAATGACTTGTTTTATTAGGAAATCACATATACTGTGCTACCATTGTAGTCATTTCTACTACATCACAGTTCGACTACAGTACATCTCCGTTACACCGTCACATCTCCGCAGAGTCCGGTCTGCTCACAGTATGCCCCGACTCTGTGGCGGCCTTAAGATGTGTACTGTACTTACTGTACGTATAGGGCAGAGCATATAGTATCTACTAAAACTATATCATCTTTAAAAGCCCATTTTAATATTACATGGAGAAACAACATTATCTGTCCAATGTTTCTCTCCACTCACACTGACTTGATCAGGACCTAGAATAACATGTGACCTTTATAAATGTTGGTTCCATTGCAGTACATTCAGAATGAGAGAAAAGCCCCACAAACACTGAGAGAACGTCGTCGGCGTGAGGCAACAGAACCACGGTGCCACTGTTGCATATGTGCTGCTCCCTCCAGCCCCCCGTCTGAAATGGAAGGTATATATCATGGTAATGCTGTGTGTGGATTAAGATCTGATTGAGCAGGCGGACCGTACTTATAATCAATAGCACTTGGCTTTATCTACAGAGAGCTGAACCCAAGCCTTATCTACACACACAGGAAGCTGAAAACTACAACTGCACCCGCTGATAACCATGGGTAGTAATTGTGACGAATGCATTCAGATGTAAAATAGCCCAAACGTTTACCCTGACAACCCTGAAGAACCATTTAAAGGACCGTACTGTGTAATTTCAAGTCAAGTCAAGTCAAGAGTTTTAATTGTCACAGCATACAGGTATACAATGAAATGCGGCTGGTCTTGCCCGCGACGATGTGCAATACCGTGGTACAACATATAATAGAGTCCAATAAAAATACAGTGGTACAACATATAATAGAATCCAATAAAAACAACAGTGCAATAAACAGGTACATGGTGTGCCATCTAGGTATCTGTACATAGTATTTACAGAGCATATAGGACATGCTAGGTAGCTTTAGTAGTGCAATACACTGTTCCTGATGTTATACTAATTTAAGTGGCCTTTCCTCTGGCCATAAGTGTGCGTGTGTGCGGCATGAGTGTTAAAGTGGCTGCTAGTGTGTGAGCGTGCTCAGCGTGCGTGTCGTGTATGTGCTAGTGTGTGCTTGTGTGTGGATAGTTCAGTTTCTGTGTCTCTCAATGTTCATTGTTCAAGGCTCTGATGGCCTGGGGGAAGAAGCTTAGCCTAAGCCTCTCCGTCCTAGTAGCTGGGGTTCGCAGGCGTCTGCCTGACCTCAGCAGCTGGAACAGGCTGTTATTGGGGTGGTGGGGGTCTTTCATTATCCTGCAGGCTCTGGATTTGCACCTCTTGTTGTATAGAGCCTGCAGGGGAGGTAGCGCAATACCCGTGGTACGCTCGGCTGAGCGCACCACTCTCTGTAGGGCCTTCTTGTCCTGTGCCGTGCTGTTCCCATACCAGGCAGTGATGTTTCCGGTCAAGATGCTCTCTACAGCTCCTTAGTAGAAGGACTGGAGTATCTTCCCCGATACTCTGAACTTCCTTAACTGTCTCAGGTGGTAGAGGCGCTGCTTCGCTTTCTTTACTACTGTGTCTATGTGTGTTGACCATGTCAGATCCTCTGAGATGTGGACCCCCAGGTACTTGAAGCTGCTCACCCTGTCCACGGTAGCCCCGTTAATCATCAGTGTTGTGTGTGTCTCCTGCTGTCCTCTCCTATAATCCATGATTAGCTCCTTGGTTTTACCAATGTTCAGGAGCAGGCTGTTGTCCTGGCACCAACGTTCCAGTACCTCAACCTCCTCTCGGTAGGCCTTCTCGTCGTTGTCTGAGATCAGCCCCACCACCACTGTGTCGTCTGCGAACTTCACTATGGAGTTGGAGCTGAACTTGGCCACACAATCGTGTGTGTAGAGTGAGTACAGCAGGGGGCTTAGAACACAGCCCTGGGGGGACCCGATGCTCAGGGTGATGGTGTTGGAGGTCTGACCCCCCACCCTGACCGCCTGGGGTCTTTCACTCAGAAAGTCCAGTACCCAGGCGCTCAGGGCGGAGCTCAGACCTAGCTCGATCAGCTTGTCCACCAGTCTGGTGGGGACTATGGTGTTGAACGCTGAGCTGTAGTCAATGAATAACAGTCTCACATAGCCCCCCTTCTGACGGTCAAGGTGGGAGAGAGTGCTGTGCAGTACCTGGGAGACCGCGTCGTCAGTGGACCTGTTTGTCCTGTATGCAAATTGCATAGGGTCCATATCACTGGGGAGAGAGGCACAAATGTGGTCCTTGACCAGCCTCTCGAAACATTTCATGACCACAGAGGTGAGTGCCACCGGTCTGTAGTCATTTGGACATGTTGGGGAGGGTTTCTTCGGTACCGGGATGATGGTAGACATCTTGAAGCAGGCAGGGACTACTGACTCCGCCAGGGATTGATTAAATATGGCGGTGAACACCGGGGCAAGCTGGTTTGCACAGGACTTAAGTATGCGTCCTGTTATACCATCTGGGCCCGCAGCCTTCCTGGTGTTCACCTGCATAAATGCTCTTCTCACACTGTGTTCCGACAACGAGAGAGCACCCCTGCCCCCCCGCGGTTGCCCCCCCCCCCCCCCCCCTCCACAACAGCCGGTGTGCCAGTGACGTCACTAGCCAGAGGGCTAGCGGCGACACTGTCTACACCGAACCGAGCGTAGAAGGAGTTGAGTTTGTCCGCGAGAGAGGCGTCGTCGCTCCCCATTGAGGGGGCGCTGACTTTGTAGTCAGTTATTGTCTTCAGTCCCCTCCACAAGCCTCTTGTGTCGTTTTGTGCCATTTGTGTCTCCAGTTTCTCAGCATATGTCCTCTTAGCAAGTTTAACAGCCTTGCGCAGAGTGTAGACTGAAGCCTTGTACTCTTCCATATTTCCTGACTCTCTGCCCAGGTTATAAGCCGTGGTGCGTGAGTTCAGGGCTGCTCTTATAGTGCTGTCCACCCAAGACTTCTGGTTTGGGAAAACCCGCGCCTTCTTTGTGAGGACAATACCGTCTGCCACTGTTGTTATATAACTCACAACGGTATCAGCGTACTCGCTGACGTCACTGGCGCTTCCTTTAAACACGTCCCAGTCTGTGTCCTCGAACGCATCACGGAGCGCGGCCTCTGATTTTCCATTGCTCCATTGCTCGCCGTTACCAGAGAGCCCCTGTCTTAAGTATTGTTTTGATTAGATTTTTTTGGACAGCCTACATGCTACAGTATGTATTTGTCAATAGTTGTAAAGTCAATTACAAGTTTTACCTCTGAACTGTTGCCTATACTCACTTTGGTAAATGGCTGCATTTATATAGCGCTTTTATCCAAAGCACTTTACAATTTGTTCCGATGGTGGAGGCAAACATGAGAGGTGCCAACCTGCTCATAGGGAGCAGTTAGGGGTTAAGTGTCTTGCTCAAGGACACATCGACACGCTGCCCGGGAGGAGCAGCAATTTAACCGGGAACCTCTGGATTACCAGACGGCAGTACTACCTCAAACTATATACACATATAACACTGTATGGTAGCCATGTACAATAACACTGTGTATACCATATATATCCGTGTATGAATATATCTGCATATATTCCTGTTTATATACCTGTATACATACCACACAATGTATATATCTATATTTCTATATATCCCATACGTGTACCTATACTCTTATTAGTTATACCACTGGCCAGTATGAATTACAACCATAGTATATATATATACACTTGTATCATTGTACATAATAATACTGTGCATACATCAGATTAACATATTTACTCAATAGCTTTGTTATATGTCACGTAATCACTTGTTACACTGTATATTACTGTATGTATACTATAATAATACACACATGTCCTGTATGTAGTTTTGCATGTTACTGTTACCTTGTTACTGTTACCTGCTCTCTGCCAACTTATTTTTGTTATACTGTATTGTACAATGACAACACATTTGAATCTAATCTCCATGAGGAGCTAGCTAAAATGAGGAGCATATTCAGCCACAGAATCATACCCCCCCCCCCCCCCCCCCCAACCAGGGGTGTAAAGTACTTAAGTAATTGTACTTCGTTATAATACTTAAGTACTGTTTTTGGGAATTTGTACTTTACTCAAGTATTATTAGGTTTGTATACTTTGTACTTTTACTCCATTACATTTCAATGACAGCGCTCTCATATTTTGCGAATGCATAAACTATATCTTAAATTATGGCGATGTGTCTAATATGGCTGTCGCTTATCAATGACTTTGCGACAGCCATATTAAACACTCACTGTACATCAGTGTGGAACTGTACGCTGTAACGTTATTATGTTATTTCGCCCGTGGAGGCTGCTGAAGCGCCAGTGGGGCGACACAGTGGTTTTTCCCCGGCTTCCGTGCGCCGCCCGCGGCTTGATCCAGCTTCAGCAGCAGCAGCAGCAGCGGCGGTGCTCTGTTGTAGGAAGCCCTTCAATGACAGCGCTCTCATATTTTGCGAATGCATAAACTATATCTTAAATTATGGCTATGTGTCTAATATGGCTGTCGCTTATCAATGACTTCGCGACAGCCATATTAGACACATCGCCATAATTTAAGATATAGTTTATGCATTCGCAAATATGAGAGCTCTGTCATTGAAGTGGGTGGTGGCAGCATTACTAACAGTAGCGATTTTTATTGTTTTGTCATGACCAAACATAATCCCAACATAGATAGGAGGTGTACTGTATGTCAAATGTCGGTCATGTGGTGGAAGAGTTTAGTACAGTCACACAACAGAACACCAGTGTTTCTAGTAGATATGTTTATTAATATAAATAAACACCTCTGTCTGAACTGGTTCGACCAGCGCTTCTGCCGCGTCTCTCAGCAGAAAAGGGCGTGTGCTAGGGCGGTCACGTGGCCGTGTGGCCAATCAGAGAAACGCTGAACGAAAAGCTGAACACAAGTTGGTTGCCTTTAATATTCACGCGGCCTGGAGCGCGCAACAAGATGGTATAAATATGGAATATTAATACAGTCTATTCCACTATAGGTATATAGTGTGCTGTGTGATGACAATACATTTTAATCTAATTTTGATCCGTCGCAAAGCGCTTCCTCGCTACCTGTTGAATACGGAGCAATGCCAAACCTCTATTTCCACACGGTCCTCGCATTATAATGAGCTGGACAGGTGGGTCTGTATGCAAGTAAACGGGAACGCTCGTTCAAGTTTGTCAATGAGTGACGGATCTCATTCTGGGCATCGCAGCTGTGATAATTTTGGCAAGTTAAGACAGCCTATCCACGCGTTGGTGAATCCGGGTGTAATTGTCGTCGACTTTCTCTTATGACCTTCCAAGGTGGTTGTCGTAAGAGAAATCTTATGACAATGTTGGCGAATGAGACGCATTGGGTTTTGGACATGTCGGCATGATCCTTCCTCTATAGCGCCACCATTGGTAGAAAAAAACTGAGCGTATCTCCTGACTCAAGTTTCAAGTTTGCTTTTATTTGTCAAGTATAAAGTACATGTACATTTCAGTGAAACGCTTGGTTCTGTATGAGCCTCTAAGAATGTGCTTCATACAGTAAAGAAGTTAGCAAAAGAGGAATAAGCCCCAACACTATACAATATACAAACTAAAGTACAACCTAAGTACAATGAAAGTACAATGAAGTAAAAATGCAGGCATATGAGGTAAATGCTAAAAAATAGAAAGCTAATGCAGAAATGAGGTATGGATGTAGTGCAAATGTC
>NW_028171513.1:40000-45000 GCF_963971535.1 Notolepis coatsorum
CACAGGTCTCCACAACGCTGCAAGCAGCCATACCACAGGTCTCCACAACGCTGCAAGCAGCCATTCCACAGGTCTCCACAACGCTGCAAGCAGCCATACCACAGGTCTCCACAACGCTGCAAGCAGCCATACCACAGGTCTCCACAACGCTGCAAGCAGCAATACCACATGTCTCAACTACGCTGCAAGCAGCAATACCACGGGTCTCCACAACGCTGCAAGCAGCAATACCACAGGTCTCCACAACGCTGCAAGCAGCCATACCACAGGTCTCCACAACGCTGCAAGCAGCCATACCGGCAGCCAAGCAGTTGGGCCGTTCCGAATGGGCGCTGCACTAGTTCTCATTAATTTCCTATTTTTAGAGTTAACCCACCAAAACATATAAATAGGATCTATAAAATTACTTAAATACCCCTACTCGAAAACCTTTGGCTTTCGCACAGAACATTTAGTTTCTGTCTCCGTCCCGTCCCCCCCACACACACAGAATAATTCAGGAATCAATTTTAATCTACCCACTAACCAATCTTGGTTCGTACCCACACTTTGAAAAACACTTCCCTCAGCAAATCCCCCAAATCAACAATGCCTTGGCACAATGCCTATATACAGCACCTAGCCTTGCTCTCTCTCTATGTCTCTCTGTCCTTCGCTCCTAAAACCAATCACGGAACACTAAGGAACACATATTACCTTCCCACACGGACCTTCTCCTCGCGTCAATACGCCAAGCTTGTCTTAAAACAAAATGGTTGACCAGACTCTTATTAAAGGAACGCAGTGGTAAACACTTTGGCAAGGTTGAAATAACACAGTTAGGGCGGCTAGGTGGTGTAGTGGGCAAGGCGCTCGCCACCAATGCAGGAGACGCTGGGTTCGAGCCCAGCTCTCCACATTGCTATCAGCTTGGCTGGTCGTTCATACTAATACAATTGGCAGTATTAGGGGGTGGGAAGCTGATGGGTGGGGATCGGACGTTGTGGACAGCGACTCCTACAGGTCGGTTGGTGTGCCTGCCCAGCAGAATCAGGAAGCGACGGGGGCGGCGTGTCCCTCCCATGCAGACCCCCGCCGCTGAGAGATCGCGCTGTGCAGGTGAAAAGATGCGACGGCTGCTTCCTCGAGTACCGGAGGGGACGCGTGATGTAAGGCTTCGTCCACATTGCAGCCGGCCAGTGGGAGGCATGGCCTAACAGCGTTCGAGACAGGGGAGGGTAGAATTGCACGATACGAAATTGGGATGGGAAAAAAATAGAAAAATGGGAGAAAAAGTAAAAAAAAATTAAAATAACACAGTTAGATAACACAAGCAGAAATCATAACTGGATAAATAACACACACAGACATCATAACTGGTTAAATAACAACACAAGCAAAAATCAGAACTGGTTAGATAACACAAGCAGAAATCATAACTGGCTAAATAACAACACAAGCAAAAATCAGAACTGGTTAGATAACACAAGCAGAAATCATAACTGGCTAAATAACACAAGCAGAAATCATACCTGGCTAAATAACACAAGCAGAGATCATAACTGGTTAAATAACACATGCGGAAATCATAACTGGTTAAATAACACAAGCAGAAATCATAACTGGTTAAATAACACAAGCAGAAATCATAACTGGTTAAATAACACAAGCAGACATCATAACTGGTTAAATAACACAAGCAGAAATCATAACTGGCTAAATAACACAAGCAGAAATCATACCTGGCTAAATAACACAAGCAGAGATCATAACTGGTTAAATAACACAAGCAGAAATCATAACTGGTTAAATAACACAAGCAGAAATCATACCTGGCTAAATAACACAAGCGGAGATCATAACTGGTTAAATAACACATGCGGAAATCATAACTGGTTAAATAACACAAGCAGAAATCATAACTGGTTAAATAACACAAGCAGAAATCATAACTGGTTAAATAACACAAGCAGAGATCATAACTGGTTAGAAACAGCTCCCTGCGGAGTACACCCTGTGAGAAGTATTCCGATAACGCTAGATAAACCATCCTGCAAAGACCTATTCCAAATGCTATTTATAGGGTTTGACAATAATTACACTCATGTCTCTATTTTACAATTAAATATAATTAATTATGAGTCATACCGAACACGACAGGGACTCTGTGTTGAAACTCGCATGCATGGAAGTCTGTTGCCGTTTTCCTATTCTCCCGCTTGGTGCCTGCTACGCAGACGTACGCACAATCTCAAGCACACGTTCATATTGATAAATCCCACACTTTGCTTGGAAATGATTGTACACACGGTTTACGCACGTATCTGTGCATACGCAGCATTGATAAATGAGGGCCGTGGTGATTGTCAAAACCTTTCTTCATCCCTGTACCTTGTGAAAATCATGTCCTTATATCTCTTTTTAAACTGGTTCAGGTCTGTTTGGTCATTGTTTTTGCTCCTCATTCAGACTGTTCCACAGTTTCACTCCACAGATTGAAATACAAAAGCTTTTCATTGTTGTACGAACACGAACAGTTTTTAAATTCAATGTCCCCCTAAAATTATAATATATATATAATATATATATATGAATATGAATATTTCCTGGTATTTATTATAATTATATAGACATCATCTATGATCCTTTTCTGATACTCAAGATAAGAAAAGTAAAAATTCGATTGAAATTGAGAAAAGACCAGTGCATTGGGCCTAATGAAGATCCATACATTCCTGTTTTATACCGTGGTGAATATGAGTATAGTTTTAGAGTAATCCTGTCTAATCCCAGAAAACTACGCTATGCAGCGTTTAGTGCATTTCACTAAAAACCGTGCCGTTTCTCGCCTGTATCAACAATCAATCTGAGATCAACGCTATATTATTGGTATTATGTTTCATCGTGAATGCATGAAAGGGTGGGGGGGGATACGTTACACACACACATTACACACATACGGTCGGATCGCTGTGAATGGATCAACGCAAGATTTATACCATATAGCCCTTACCTTCACTAGGATGTACTCCAAAAAGAATATTCCGATTATCTGATCGCCATTCCAAGTATTGATGTCGATCGTGTTGCCAACATAATCCCCCAAAGAACATGAACCGGGAGTGCTTGATTGCGATCTCAGACCCATTCCCAATGATAACATCAGGGTCCCTGGATGGATAATCAATGGAAATAGCAAATAAAAGAAATAACGACCAAAACCCGACTATACTCGGGTCTGGCGTCGAACGCTCGGCGAGTTAACCCGACTATACTCGGGTCCGGCACTGAAAGTGTTAACAGCAGAGTTGAAATATCCAAATAGTTTGGTTCCTAAGTTAGACTGTGTGCTTGTTGACCAAACTGCCAATACAGTGTTGGAGCCAGCTGTTTTTGTTGATTAGACTCGGTTACAATCTAAATAGCCAATCTAAGCCAATCAATACCGCTCGCCGTTGTAATGGTGCATCCCTATGGAGGAACAAATACCCACAAGAACGTTATAATGGATCTCCCGTCGCCTTCCTCGTAGCTCAGCTAAGCTAACCGAGGAGTAGATAACAGCATGTGTGGTTATATTGGTTGTGCGAGGCTATCTCAATTATTAATTATTATTATTATTATTATTATTATTATTATTATTATTATTATTATTATTATTATTATTATTATTATTATTATTATTATCTGGACACGCTCCAGCTCTTTCTCTCTCTCACTCAAAAGCTGTCCTCCGCCAATCAGAGCGTGAATGAGTGACCCCCCCCCCCCCCCCCCCCCGCCCGCACTGACTCGCTCTCGAAAAAAACTCTGCTACAAGGACTTGGTGATTAAAAGTTTATAAGTGACTTAGTTTTCAGGTGTTATGTGTAAAAAACTAGCTCTTGTTGTATCAGCTGTTCTCTCGGCTCTGACAGCAGGTGCTGTTGCCCACGGGTCCCCGGGTCGTTAGCGTCGATCTATATACTGCTGCTGGCAAACTGTGAACTGGCATCATGTGATTTTTCTGCAAGGGTTTGCAAATCACCAAATTTAAATGTCAGTTGAATGCAGTGTGACCAGCAGTACGACCAGCAGGATGACCAGCAGTACGACCAGCAGGATGACCAGCAGGATGACCAGCAGGATGACCAGCAGGATGACCAGCAGTGTGACCAGCAGGATGACCAGCAGTACGACCAGCAGGATGACCAGCAGTGTTACCAGCAGGATGACCAGCAGGATGACCAGCAGGATGACCAGCAGGATGACCAGCAGGATGACCAGCAGTGTTACCAGCAGGATGACCAGCAGGATGACCAGCAGGATGACCAGCAGGATGACCAGCAGTACGACCAGCAGGATGACCAGCAGGATGACCAGCAGGATGACCAGCAGTACGACCAGCAGGATGACCAGCAGGATGACCAGCAGGATGACCAGCAGGATGACCAGCAGGATGACCAGCAGGATGACCAGCAGGATGACCAGCAGTACGACCAGCAGGATGACCAGCAGGATGACCAGCAGGATGACCAGCAGGATGACCAGCAGTATGACCAGCAGGATGACCAGCAGGATGACCAGCAGGATGACCAGCAGTACGACCAGCAGGATGACCAGCAGGATGACCAGCAGGATGACCAGCAGGATGACCAGCAGGATGACCAGCAGTACGACCAGCAGGATGACCAGCAGGATGACCAGCAGGATGACCAGCAGTATGACCAGCAGGATGACCAGCAGGATGACCAGCAGGATGACCAGCAGGATGACCAGCAGGATGACCAGCAGTACGACCAGCAGGATGACCAGCAGGATGACCAGCTGAACCACAGCAGACCACAGACTCACCGACAATGCAAGGCTTTACACCTAAAGCTCCCAAACGACAGATTTGATCTTAAAAGTGTCTCAAAGTCATATGATTTCCGGCCCCCAGGATGCCATTCATTTCAAGCCCTGACCGACACTGCAGGGGCATAACGGGTGTGATGTTAGGGTGTGATGTTAGGGTGTGATGTTAGGGTGTGATGTTAGGG
>NW_028171513.1:50000-66189 GCF_963971535.1 Notolepis coatsorum
GGGGATATATCATATTTTTCATATAATCAAAAAGTGGTGGAGCAAGATCATACCTTTGCTCCCCCAAGTTCAATAGTGGGAGAGCAGAGATGCTCCAAATGCTCTTATGGCCAGGCGTCTATGATTCACTGATACAAAGTAAAATAGTGCAGTGCAATAAAATAGTTAGTAAAATAGAATAAAATAATGCAATAGTGCATTGCAATAAAATAGTTATCATCGTATTTTTTCGGGAGGCCGGTAAGGAGTGCATTACAGTAGTCGAGTTGGCTTGAGATAAAGGCATGGATCTGGTTTTCAGCGTCCTTTTGATTTATAAATGGCCGTACTTTAGCTATGTTTCTAAGGTGGAAGACTTAAGTTTTTGTCAACTTGTTGATTGTGATTTAAAGCTTAGGTCTGAGTCTACCATAACACCAAGACTTAACTCACTCAAATACAGTTAGCAGCTGGATAGACCACAGATGGAAATTAGCTTCTGCTAAATCTGGTGCAAACATATTTTCATGTAACAATGATGAATTGTAAAAAAAAAAAAAAAAAAAAAAAAACTTTTTTTTGAAATAGATTCGGGGCTTTTCAGAATACATCCGGGGCTTGAGCCCAGGTAGCCACCCCCTAGCTCCGCCCCTGGTAGGAGGGAGAATATCTTCTGGACGAGACCCAAAATATGCTCTCTCAAAGGACGCCCTCTTGTCCCGACCGAGCAGCTAGTGTAAGCTAGTGTAAGTCGGTCCGTCGGTCCAAAGGAATCCCTCCGTCCGTCCATCCATCCCAATTAAAATATAAAGTTGCTTGCTATGACATACCGTAGTACAGGATAGACACATGCAATTTGCCATAATGATACAGGTTTTTCATCCCTGCATCATGACAAATATCACCCAACTCAAAGAGATGTTATCCAATCCAATCCAATCCAATCCACCTTATTTTTATGAAGCACATTTAAAAACAACAGAGTTGACCAAAGTGCTGTACAAGTCCCACAACAAATATTTACATAAAATAAAAGGATAAACAGATAAAAAAAAAAAAAAAAAGATACAAGCACACATAAAAAAGGCAGGTCTCTCAAACTGTGTGAAAACCAAAAGCCAAAGAAAATAAATGTGTTTTGAGGCGTGATTTCAACACCTGCAGAGTGGGTGCCTGTCTGCCTAACATACAGAGGCAGCTTGTTCCAGAGCTCTGGGGCTGCCACTGCAAAAGCACCATCCCCCCCTAAGCTTCAGCCTGGACTTGGGAACAGCCAGGGGGAGCTGATCAGAGGAACACGAGGGACCTTGGAAGAATATTAGACTCAATAGACATATTATATAGCTGTCCTTGGTCTAAAACTTGGTCTACAACTTTGCCAATCGGACCTTCCATGTCTGGATTGTGGATCTTGTTGTTGTTTCTTTAACCTTTGCCCCCTGGTGTTCCTAGGTTGTCCACCTGATTCTCACAAAACCTGAAGTGAGACATCGAGGGACAAGCGTATTTCATGGTGTAATTCTGCTAGCTGCCATATAAGTGCCACATCCAACACATTGGAAACAGGAAGTGAAGTTCTATTCATAAATCTGTGTCAGATTTACACCAAACTTCACACATGATGGACAAAGGATGCGTGCAACGCTTTTCATTCAGCCTCATTGTGGCTCTATTCACAAAAAAACACATCATAAAGACATGTAATTTGCCACAACGACAGATATTGGTGCGCCGATGCCTCACACCATTTCAATTGGCCAAACGGTGGCCCTACAATCAAAGGTTCAAATGTACAACTTTGAAAAAAGCCATTACTTGTACACCATGCATCCGACTGGCATGCCACCCTGTGCACATACATATTGTGCTTAGTCTACAACACCACTAGATAATTGCATAAAGATAATGGATACAGCGCTCAGGTTAAAGAACATATCCAGTCGGAGACGTGCAGGAGAACTGAGGGCCGTGCCGCAGCCGAATGCGTCACAGTTTATCAGGGACTTCGTTCTTGTAATTTGACGGACGACATCGTCTCTGGAAGTTGATTCAGTAGTTTTGGAGCCCCACCATTCACTCCATTATTCTTCCCCGTGTGGGAAATGAAACATCGCTGCATTCTTCAAAGGGGGGAATTATCCTTTGAAAGAAAGAAAGAAAGAAAGAAAGAAAGAAAGAAAGAAAGAAAGAAAGAAAGAAAGAAAGAAAGAAAGAAAGAAAGAAAGAAAGAAAGAAAAAGAAAGAAAGAAATGGCGTCTATCAGGACACAGGACCGTTACAGAACAGTGTCTCTGTGGAATCCTACGTCCCACCACATCCCTGTGGGAAGAGAAAAAGATGTCCCTTGACTACTCTAAAATGTCCAAAGCATTTTATCACCGCCGCACGTAACGAGACATGCCTGGTGCCCCTCTGTCACTCTCTCTCCGTTGCAGGGAGGATGAGTGACGAGGAAGGACTCTGGTCTGCGGTGGTGTTTTCTTTTTTTTTTCTTTTTTAAATGACCGTGTGTCTTATGCATGGGGCTTTTCTGCGTAATGATTAGATGCCATCGATATGCGCGCTCTCTCCACGTGTGCTGAATAAAACATGTCAGGGAGAACGGAGGAGGCACCGAGGAAGCCACGAGTGCAGGGAGGGAGGGAGGGAGGGAGGGAGCGAGAGAGAGAGAGAGAGAGAGAGAGAGAGAGAGAGAGAGAGAGAGAGAGAGAGAGAGAGAGAGAGAGAGGGTGGGTAGTGAGAGAGAAAGAGAGATATACAGAGAGAGAGAGAGAGTAGTGAGAGAAAAAGAGAGATATGCAGAGAGATAGAGAGAGAGAGGGTGGGTAGTGAGAGAGAAAGAGAGATATACAGAGAGAGAGAGATGGAGAGGGGAGCGAGCGAGAGAGAGATAATCATATTTATAACCCACATTTTCTCCCGCTATCTTCATCTATTTTCATCTGTTCCTTTTCATTTTTGTTCTATTTCATAATTCATCTCTGCCGTATATTGAAGAGGAGGAGCGGTTCAGACCCTGGCGAGTGCGTCAGGCTGAGGTGCTGCAGATGAAGAGTCCCTCATCTCGTTAAGGCTCCACACAAGGTTTTCTGAAGTTCATTTGATGCCGTTTCAATAGGCATTCCCGCTTCATTCATTTTACAACAGTAGTCATTAGCTTGTCGACAGTCCTCTCGCTGTTTTCCTCTCTCTTAAGTCCTGTCTTTCTTCCTCTCTTTCTGCGTCTCTGTTTCCATCGCCGTCCACCTCATCTGGTTTCTGTTTCAAGTCCGCCGGCACGACTTGTTTTGCCATCAAACCCAGACGCGCATTTGACGCGAGCAACAACACAACACATCTCTGTTTTTGTTTCAATATCACTTCAATGTAAAAAAGCGTTGCTGTAGAAATACCCACTTCAAGGACAGGAGCAGTGAAGCCCGTAGCCTGGAAGACACGAATGTAGTGACTCACGACCACTTGACTGAAGATCAATGATGTTGATGTGTTGAAATGTTTTGGAAATGTATGGGGGTGAAGGAGTCATCTGCTCATTGAAATGCGCTCCTAACGATCTGAGGAAATTAAGCTGCATGAGTCATACAGGACCAGTTGTTTCTACTATATTTTTTTGTCGTTTTTACAGCACATTCGGAAAGTATTAAGACCGTTGCCAATGCTGTTCACTGCTTTCCACATTTTGTTATGTTGCAGCCCTAGAATTTTTTTTATCAAATACATATTTTCCCTCATCAATCTGCACAAAAATACAAAAACTGGTTTCTTAGATCATTAGAACATTAATTATATATATATATATATATATATATATATATATATATATATATATATATATATATATATATATATATATATATATATATATATATATATATTAGGGCTGTCAAAATTAATGCTTTAACTTTGGAGATTCATTAAAATGATTTAAAGCATTAAAATAAATGTATTTAGATTAATCTATGGAGTGAAAAATCTTCAACGTTCTGAACTTCCAGCAGTATATTTGCTTGTTCGGATATAAGAAAGAGGTCTAGCTGAGTCAATGTTGAAGGTTTTGTTGAACATTTGTATTTCACAGGAGAGCAACTGTATTCAAAGAAAGCTATTAAAATAGTCTTTGAATCTAAATATATTTTCTTTGTGTTGATTTTACATAAATTCCTTGATTTTACTCAAGTAAATATCTGTTACAAGCTTCGGTGTTAAGTAGAAAAAATACTATTTTGAATCTAGATTAATCTAGATTAATGACAGAAAATTGTGAGATTAATTAGTTAATTTTTTTAAATCTACTGACAGCACTAATATATATATATATATTATAACTTTTAATATTAAAAAAATATATTATAGGGTATTGTGTGCAGATTGATGAGGGAACATTTATTTTAAATACGTTTTAGAGTAGGGCTTTAACATAACAAAGTGGGACAAATGTTAAGGGGTCTGAATACTTACTTACGTAACCCTCATGCGGTTACAAGTGCATGTCAAGCTGGCATTTCTTCTTTAGAATAATACATTTTCATAAAGTACACGTGATGTATTTATGCAGCCCACTGGTGTTGGTCGCACACGAGAATTTGAAGATTCAAGATTCAAGGGTTTTATTTGTCACATATATACACAAGACATGCAGTGAAATGTCACATACATACACAAGACATGCAGTGAAATGTAGGTGGCCATACCCACTTTGATTGTGCAAAAAAAAATAAAAATAGACGTGATAAAAAAGAATAAAATACAATGCTCAACATAAAAGGTAATAAATAATAATATACAATAATATACAAATATACAGTGGGTTCGGAATGTTGCAAAAAGTTTAAAAAAAAAAAGATTACTCCACTTCTACAAGGTAAATTAGCATGTTCTTGGTATCTAGGAACATCTAGGGACCTGGGGGTATGTATTCCCAGTGTCAGAAATATTGTGTCTGTTACTAGGCTGAGTAAATTGTGATGAAACAAAGGAGAATATAAATATATATATATATATATATATATATATATATATATATATTTGCATTTTAGCTGGTGAAAACATTGAGGTTCTTCTGACTTCGCTCACTGAGCTCATTCAGCATCTTCTTGAGATCAAGTGTACAGAATATCTAAGGAAATGAATAAAGGTAAAATGATTAAACAGAAGGATTTGTAGATACAGTAATACATTATAATCCATTTGAATTATACATAAGAAATTTGACCTTGAACTTGACGTTGACCTTATTATGGCCAAATCATACATCTAAGGATAGGGGGAAAAGCTCCTCTTTCCAATGGCAGTGCTAAATCTGTATTTAGTCATTTCCTCACGTTTTCCGATAAAAGAGAGATATAATTAGCATTTTTTCGATACATTTGTATTTTCGGTAAATCTTAAAAAGATTGGTAAACAAACGTAATATACACTTTGACTGCTGTTTTGATCGGGTTAGGGTATTTACTCTTGGCTACAGATACAGCTGGGAAAAGTCCAGGAACAGCTGTTTGCCTGCTGTTATGACGTCGCTTGGCATGGTTAATGTTAACAATGACCAGCGGGGGCGCTCTCATACAGCTGGTGACAACTGCCCGACGCGCCGGCTTTTGTTCATTCATTGGAGGAGCTCCGCGCTGGACTAAGCTCGAGTTCCATTCAATTCCATTACAGCTGGTGACTTCATTCATAGGATGCTACAACGTCCTACAGTATGTCTACAGACTGCATGAATGAATGTTGCTGAATTAAAGAATGAATAAGTTAAACGTGTCAATTCAGCAGTCAAAGTGTATAATATTAAAACGTGTCAAATCTAACTTCATTAGATGGCCGACGTACGGCTCTCTTGTCCATTCATTTCATCAAAAGAAAGCGTTAGTGTAATGCTTCTTGGTAACAATAAGTTTGTGTACGCAATGTTGCTGAATAAAATAATGAAACCGTTAAGACCTGTCGAATTAGCAGTGGAGGTGCCAGGTGGGCTCTATTTATAATGATATATTTTGTCTAGTACCGTGGTCTAGTGGTTTATCCCCATTCCTTTCAAGCCGACGCCCGGGGTTTGATTCCCAGCCCTTTCTAATATTTATATTTTTTTTTATTATTTATAAAATTAAATTGCCCGCAACGATGTGCATAATACAATAGTAATAATATATAATAAGAATCCAACCAATAGAGCGACATTGTGCAATAAACAAGTAAACAAAGTAGGGCATATCGGCATTTGTACATGAGTTAAGAGTGTTCTCACGGCGCGTCATCAAACCGGAAGTCGGCCATCTTGGCGATAAACTTGGATGTAAACAACGCGTGATTGCATCGAACTAGCAACTCTTCAAGTTCATTTTTGCTCAAAATGGTCAATTATTGCCGTGTTCTTGGCTGTACTAATAGGTCGGATAGGGAAAAGCATTTGGAGTTCTTCAGATTGCCAATTGTCATCACAAATCAAGGAGAAGAGGGCAAACAATTGTCTCAGGAAAGGAGACGTTTGTGGTTGGCCAAACTGAACCAGGATTTCCATGGCAAGACTCTTGTCAACATTCGAGTTTGTTCTGCGCATTTCTTGTCAGGTAATGTGAAATATATTCTTGGCTGGATATGATTGTTATCTCATTTCATAACCTACTACAGTAGTAGTGTAAGACTCAGTTTACGTTATGGTAACGTTACGTCAGGTAACGTTATGTGAAATATTAATAACAGCAACTATCATTTTACAGTGGAATAGTATGATGCTGGATATGATTGTTATCTCATTTCATAACCTACTACAGTAGTAGTGTAAGACTCAGTTTACGTTATGGTAACGTTACGTCAGGTAACGTTATGTGAAATATTAATAACAGCAACTATCATTTTACAGTGGAATAGTATGAGGCTGGATATGATTCTTATCTCATTTCATAACCTACTACAGTGTAAGACTCCGTTTCTGTAAATGTTCCTAAAATGTAGTGTCAAAACAAAGTGTTTCTTGTCAGGTAACGTTATGTGAAATATTAATAACAGCGACTATCATTTTACAGTGGAATAGTATGAGGCTGGATATGATTCTTATCTCATTTCATAACCTACTACAGTAGTAGTGTAAGACTCAGTTTACGTTATGGTAACGTTACGTCAGGTAACGTTATGTGAAATATTAATAACAGCAACTATCATTTTACAGTGGAATAGTATGAGGCTGGATATGATTCTTATCTCATTTCATAACCTACTACAGTGTAAGACTCCGTTTCTGTAAATGTTCCTAAAATGTAGTGTCAAAACAAAGTGTTTCTTGTCAGGTAACGTTATGTGAAATATTAATAACAGCGACTATCATTTTACAGTGGAATAGTATGAGGCTGGATATGATTCTTATCTCATTTCATAACCTACTACAGTGTAAGACTCCGTTTCTGTAAATGTTCCTAAAATGTAGTGTCAAAACAAAGTGTTTCTTGTCAGGTAACGTTATGTGAAATATTAATAACAGCGACTATCATTTTACAGTGGAATAGTATGAGGCTGGATATGATTCTTATCTCATTTCATAACCTACTACAGTAGTAGTGTAAGACTCAGTTTACGTTATGGTAACGTTACGTCAGGTAACGTTATGTGAAATATTAATAACAGCGACTATCATTTTACAGTGGAATAGTATGAGGCTGGATATGATTCTTATCTCATTTCATAACCTACTACAGTGTAAGACTCCGTTTCTGTAAATGTTCCTAAAATGTAGCGTCTAAAGTGTGCTATATTTTTCATTATTGTATTCCAGGTAAAAAGTGTCACCTGTACAAGAAAGATGACCCAGATTGGGTGCCATCTGTAAATATGACCGGAAAGCAACAGCCTTCTTCTCTGCAACCACCTAAAGAAACACAATACCAACGGCGTGTGAATCGTACCCAGCAGAAACTGAAGGTGGATGCTGCCCATGCCTTGCTTCTTATGGACATACCAGCTGCTGCTGATGATTCTGCTGCAAGTGATAATGTGTGCAGTATAGGTACTCAAACTGATATGACTGGTGATTTTATTTATTCTATGACCAATGAAGTTATAAATCTGAGAGCGGAAAACCTTCAGTTGCGTTCTGATGTGAAACAGTTGTCCTCTACCTATGACCAAAGTGCATTTGTGGGTAAAGATGAGAAGGTTTTATTTTTCACTGGTCTACCTACATTCCAGATTTTGTTAGCACTCTATGCATACCTTAGTCCCCACCTTCCTGTGAAGAAGTCGCTTAATCCATTCAAGATGCTGATGCTGACATTGATGCGACTAAGGCTTAATGTTTCTACAACCTTCCTATGTTATGCATTCAATGTGTCAATATCCACTGCTTCTAGGGTATTTACTTATTGTATTTTGCACAATCACAATGTTGAGTTTTTTTGTGGAGGACATCTTCAGTTTTGCAGGATTTTGAGAAAGCATGGCACTTGAGACAAAACACACTATATCCTATATAATTGTATTTTAATTCCTCTTGTTTCTTTATATACATTGCGTACAGCTTGTTATATTACATTTTATTGTATTTTCTTGTTCTTGTGGCCATCTTGGTCGACAGGTCATTTGTCAAGTAATTGGTCAAACGTTTCACACCGAAACGTCATGATATGATTTCAGGCTGCCAATAAATTTGGAAAAACCTGGAGTGCGTGCCTGGACATTGTTTTTCCCTATTTTTATGTGTGGTACAATACACCATTCCCATCAGAACACTTGAATAACAGAAGAGACAGTTTTGTATGTAACGTGTTTAATAATTGTTTAATAATTTTGTCACAGGAGAGATTAGCCTCTAGGATGGAACCCAGGTAGGTAATTTCATCTTTCCTTGTGACAATATTGTCACCCACTGTAACTGAGAAGTTACAAGTTGTCGAACAGAACTTGTAAGTCGCTTTGGATAAAAGTGTCAGCTATTTTCTTTTCTATTTTTTTTTTTATATCCTTTATTTATCCAGGAATGTCCCATTGAGATACAATATATCTTCTTCCAGGGAGTCCTGACCAACACGGCACACAACACGTTTCAACATAAAAACAAGGGCATTAAACAAAAAACATACAAATCAAATATGTGATAGTGGCTTAGCCACACATTTAGCAGAGATTTGTAGCAGTGTTCCATTCAGATTATCAACACCGCAAGGTTTATCTGGTTTAAGTGATAGGAGGAGCTTTTCAATATCATTTGGACTTGTACATTTAAATTTAAATCTGCATTTCTTGTCATACATTATATGTTTTTTAATTACAGAGTCTGACAGCTTACCACTCATTGGCAACATTTGATTTATAATTGTGTTTACCTTGGAAACAAAGTAATTGTTGAAATGAGTTGCAATGTCAAATGGTTCATTCAATGTTTTCCATAGTCTCTTACTATCCCCTTTACACTCCTCCAATCTGGTTTGATAATAATGTTTTTTCTTCTGTAATTGTATTCATTTATAAATGTATAACTGTTGATTGATATGCACTGTCCCTGATCAAATAAACTGAGTAAACTCAAACGAAACTATTGTTTTATTGCACAATCGTAGCGGGCATTGTAACGTTTGGGGTTTTGCGAGAGAACCAGTGTTGCAGTGAAAGATTAAACAAGTGAGAGAGACAGATGGACAGAATGAATTAATGAAAACTTTATTTAACTGATTGCAGAATGGGTACAATACAGTATGGCTCAATACACACAAAATGTTTAAGGGGATGCAGAGCAGAGAAAGACTAGCCTGTGAAGGTGTCACATTGGATTGGCAACCCCCCACACACACCATTGAAATGCTAATTGTTGGGGGACCCTGATGTAAACAAGACGAAAGTATTTATCAGGTCTGCACCCCCTTAACAATTGTATGTATTGAGCTTGACTAAGCTCATTGAGCTGAGTAATAATATTGGCAAAACTTAGCCTGAAGTATATAATTAGGTTGCTGTATATAAAAAAAAAAAAAAAAAAAAATTGTTCTTGTTACTGACTCGTGTCAATCTTCCATGTTTTCGCTATAGTGTGTAGACCTTGCTACACATGTATTTCGTTCATATTGTTTATGGACAATGAGATGGGAGTGGAACTTTGTACATGCCCTTTGGGCTTCGTTCCCTCCTAGCACTGTTTTTTTAAATAATGTGCTAAATAAATAAAATAAACTAAACATATGAAGCTAAATACTCTGCTCTCACATTGTAGCTTCCTGGGGGCTTGTTCAGAGGAGGCTGAACTCACATTTCGCCGTGAACTCAGCTGTAACATTATTACTGACTGTGGATCGCTCGTGCTATCGCGCAACGTGATTGGTTGTTTCAAAACAAAGTGGGTCTGGGAAATGAAGTGTGGATTCGCGCAAAATGAATTAATATATATACATTTAATAACGTTAATTTTTAATCGTTGGGCATGGGGGGAGGTATCAAGTCTTTTCAAGTCAAGTGAAGTTGCGTAGCAACAACAGACAATAAGTTGACTCAGAATAACTCATGTACAAATGCCGATATGCCCTACTTTGTTTACTTGTTTATTGCACAATGTCGCTCTATTGGTTGGATTCTTATTATATATTATTACTATTGTATTATGCACATCGTTGCGGGCAATTTAATTTTATAAATAATAAAAAAATATATATAAATATTAGAAAGGGCTGGGAATCAAACCCCGGGCGTCGGCTTGAAAGGAATGGGGATAAACCACTAGACCACGGTACTAGACAAAACATATCATTATAAATAGAGCCCACCTAGCTATCTACACAAAATATATACATTGACTGCTCCATTCGACAGGTTTTAACTGGTTAATTATTTTATTCAGCAACATTGCTTTAGACATGGTATGGTATTTATTTTAGACAACAAAACATACAGATCGTTATACAGTATACTGTGTAGGACGTTGTAGCGTCCGTCTAATGACTTTGCGCCTCCTGGCGGCATAAAATAGAACAGCAGCCTGGGTTCCTAATTCATTTCCACGACGTGATATAACCGTGCTCACGTCGCGGCAAAGCGCCCAGGAAAACTAAAAGCTTCATCTGTACATTTGAAATAAAAACAGCAGCTTTTAAAGTGACCTTTTTGTAGTGTATTATATATGTAGGGTGTGTGAGAGAGTGTAAGTGAGGATCTGTAGTGTGTGTTTGTGCGCGTGCGTGCGTGTGTGTGTGTGTGTGTGTGTGTGTGTGCGTGCGTGCGTGCGTGCGTGCGTGTGTGTGTGTGTGGAGCGATCAGTATTGAGTGTTCTGATGGCCTGCGGGAAGAAGCTGAGTCTGAGTCTGTTTTCGCTGCATGAATGACCGCAGCGGTTGGAACAGACAGTTGTTGGGGTGATGAGGGTCCTTCATTATTCTACAGGCTATTATTATGTAGCCTATTATTAGTATTAAATGTCAAACAAAAGGTTACTTAATTTCCTGTTACACTACCTTCATCTCTGATTTGCACTCACACCTGTTTACATGCATATAGTCAGGGGGCCAATCCTGAAAAGTGTTTCCGTTAACACTTTTGCTGCCATGTTTGGGTAGAAGCTGTCAACATATTTTTTTGGTAAGAGGGGACCTATGTAAGATGTTCTAGGGTGGTTGACAAGTTTGAACAATTATTTTGTGACTTTTAGAGGACATTTCAGGCAAATTTTTCAGATTGCCTGCCCGAAATGACATGCCCACAATAAATATAGAATATCTCCCCAATCACAAGGGCCATATAGATAATCCTGGTATCAAAAGAAAGGTGACAGCAGTGGGATGTCAGAATGTAAATGGATGTTACTGTGTCAGAGAAAATAGAGCTAGACCATTGAAAAAAAGTCCAAAATAAAATTTCCGCCTAAAAGAAAACATGTTTTTAGAGTGAATATCAGCTTGGAAACATGAGATAGTAGCCCAAATAATTAAGGAATCATGACTCCAATGTATGCTAGGTACTTTTGCCAAGTTAGAGCACAGTAATTTGATACAGTGCAATACTACACAGGTTATGTCCAAGCGGAAATCTATATGATTCTCGAAGTGACCTTTCGTGCTAATGCTTTTTGATAATTTTTTTCTTAATCCACTTTTTCTCTTTCTTTTTTCTGTTTTTCTCCCATCCCAATTTAGTCGTGCCAATTACCCCCTCCCATGTCCTGATCGTTGCTTGCATGTGCCCCCCACTGGTCGGTCGTAGGGAGGGTTGAAAAATCTATCGCATGTCCCCTCCGATACATGCAGTCAGCCAGCCACTTCCTTTCACCTGCCAGAGCGGACTCTCATTAGCGAGGTCTAACGTGTGGGAGGCTCACACTACCCTCGACATCTCCTGTCCTTGCTGTGCAGGCGCCCTGACCGACCTGTAGGAGTCACTGTTTACAACGACCAGATTACCACCCATCAACTCCCCTCCCCCTGACTCTGCCAATTGAGTCAGTATGACGGCCGGACCAAGCCGGAGGCAACGCTGACAGCCGGATTCGATACCGGTGTCTCACGCGTTGGTGACGAGCGCTTAGACCGCTGCGCCACCCAGCCACCCCGCTTTTTGACTTTTTAATGTTGTATTTTGACAATACACTTGGATACCATGATAAGACAAAATATTTTTGTGGATTACTGAGGATCATCTTCCCAGTAATAGAACCATTGTATGTATACAAAATATTACATACAACATAAATAAAAACTAAAACAATAAAATGTATCCAGTGTACCAGAGCAACTCAGGGGTTAGGCATGTTCAGTACCTAAATTGTACCTAAATTGCACCTCGTCCCATTTCTGCCTTGCACTATATAGTATTGTATATTAGTACACTGCACAGTATTGTATATTGTATGGTAACTCAGTTACGTCTATTCTGCATCGAACATTGTACATATGTCTAAACTGAACACTGTGACCTAATTTTTTTTTTTTTTTTTTTTTATTATTGCAAAACAAAAATTATTAAAAGTCAGTACTCAACACATAATGCATATTGAAACTTTCAGTCAAGGTGGTTAAAATACATGTAAGTACAGAAACAAGATAAAACAAAAATAGTCTATAATAACATTTTAACCGTATACAGTGTATATCCAGCGAAATTACAATTATATAAATGTTAGTATAGAATATACCCCTAATACCTATTTTCTAAAACCCTACACACATATGCTCCAGCTCGAACCCCCCCCTCCCGGACCCCCTCTTGGATAGTACCTCCATTATCCCTCACTCCTACCAGACACTACCATTATAAGCTAGCTTTTATTCTCTCCACCACTTCTACCCACAATGACATTTTGGATTAATTGAGACCCAGAATTCTTGCTGTAGATATTTCTTGATATATCATATGTAAGAAACCAAACTTTCCGGCAATTTTTTTCCGGTTGAAACCAGCGTGATGCAATCAGCTTTTTAGCTACTGTGATACCCGATAAAACCAATCTCTTTAGCTGTGGATTCACTGCAAACTCAAAAACATCATTCAATAGTAATACCGAGGGGTGTACAGGTATATTCCAAGACACGAGTTTTGATAATTGTTGGGACACATCTTTCCAGAATGCCTTAACTGGTGGGCAGTCCCAATACATGTGCATAAATGTTCCTTCTTCCCCATTTGTACATTGGGAGCATTTGGAGTCTTGTTTAAGCCACATTCTGCACAGTCTTATAGGAGTCAAGTATGTCCTGTGAATATAGTTCAGATTGATTTGTTGATGATCCGGGTTCCTTGATGTAAGTCGGACATTTGCCCAGGCTCCTTGCCAATCAAAGTCATTTTCCAGGTCTGGTATATCCCTCCTCCAAACAGTGTCTAGTTGAAGGGTTTCATACGAGGACGTTAGTAATTGATAATAAAAACCTGATACAAAACCTCCCAATGTTTCTCTTTCATAGAAAAATTTGTGGTATCTGTGGTGTTCAATTGGTATGAGTAATGTAACACTGTGAGATCTCAGACATAGTCGTAACTGTATGTAAAAAAGCCATGTGGACTCGGTGAGGTTAAACTTTGTGCATATTTCGCCATAACTACATAAGCCCTGGTTATTAAAAATATCCCCTAATGAGTGTATGCTTTGCTCTTCCCATATAGGGAATCTTATAGGGCGTTTTCCCATTAAGAGTGCATTGTTATTGAATATGGGAGTGTGATTATGCCAATTTTGGGGGTTAGGATATTTCTTTTGTGTTTCCCGCCATGTTCTGATTGCATGGGTAATTATGGGGCCAAATTCCCGCTCACAATGCTTGATTGAAAGTTTAGTGTGTGCTATGTCTTTCAGTCTCTGTGGGGCTACTATGTTTTCTTCTAATTCTCTCCAAGATACCAAAGCCTGGGGATCAAACCATATTTTCAATGGTCTTAATGTGAAAGCCTTAAAATATTGTAAAAAATCTGGAACTGCCATGCCACCGTCTGCTTTATTTCTCTGTGCGGTGGATCTTTTTATGCGAGGTGGTTTGTTATTCCAAATAAATTTGTATGTGGAGGATTGTAATCTTTTCCAGTAGCCCTCTGGAGGAGGTAACGGTAGCATTGAGCTGATGAAATTGATTCTTGGTAATACATCCATCTTAATTATTGATACCCTTGCCTGTACTGAGTTTTTAAGTTTTGCCCACCTGTCCAGGTCGTCTTTGATTTTGTTCTGTATTTTTGTGTAATTGTGCTTCACCGTTTGTCTTATGGTGGGAAATATTTCCACACCCAAGCATCTAAAATGTTTAACCATGGGTATCGAACCTGGGAGGGTTGTGTCTTTTTTTGCACGGATGTTAAGAGGAAGGAAAGCCGACTTCGGCCAATTTATTTTAAATCCCGATAAATCACCAAAGTTCTCTATCAACTTGAGTAGATGCGGCAATGTGGTGTTGGGGTTTTGCATGAACAATATTACGTCGTCCGCATATAAACTAATTTTATGTTGTGTGCCCTTGATTACGATTGGTTCTATGTGTTGGGATTGTCTTATAAGTTGTGCTAAAGGCTCTAATGATAGATCGAATAGTCCGGGACTAAGAGGGCAACCTTGTCTGGCTGAGCGTGATACCGGAAAGATTTCGGAGATGAATGTGCCTGTTGTAATCATGGCCGATGGGTCCTTGTAAAGTACTTTAATCATATCAATGAATCCTTTTCCTAACCCCATCCTTTCTAATACTGCCCATAGAAACGACCATTCCAGCCTGTCAAATGCTTTCATAGCATCCAGGGATAGCATAGCCTTAGGTGTGGTGTCCTCTTTGTCTGCATCTAGTACGTGCAGTGTTCACCTTATGTTATCATTGATCAGGCGACCTTTTATGAAGCCAGTTTGGTCCGGATGAACTAAAGACGTCATATGCTTTTGCAATCTGATGGCTAATATCTTAGAGTACAGTTTGACATCGGTTCCGAGGAGGCTTAAAAGACGGTAACTACCGCACTCAGTGGGGTCTTTGTCTTTTTTGAGAAGGACTGAAATGAGTGCGATATTGTGGTGTTTATGGAAGCTCCCCTCCTTGACTGAGTATAAGATCATATTTAGTAATAAGGGTCCAAATATGTCCCAGCAAGAAAGGTACATTTCTGATGGGATACCGTCTTTTCCCGGAGCCTTACCGTTTTTCATTCCGGATATGGCCTTCTCGAGTTCTTCTAATGTGATCGGTGCTTCTAACTGTTTAGCGTCGTCCTCCGAAAGTTTAGGGAGAGTAATTTGATTAAGATATGTGTCTAATTTGTTTTGATCAAAGGTCGTTTCTGAATTATACAAGTCGGAGTAGAATTCTTTGAATGTATCGTTTATTATTTTGGGGTCTGTTACAAGTACTTGTTGTTTTCTAATGGCAGTTATATCTGCAAATTTTGCATTAATTCTTAATCGCATGGCTAATAGGTGACTAGGTTTAGAACCTTGGAAATACTGCTGTTGTCTTGTGCTGCATATTTGCATTTCCGATTTTTGTCTGTATATTGCTTTGATCTCTGTCTTTAGAATGTTAACTTGGTTTTCAAGTCTAGTAGAGTTGTTGTATTTTAAAGAATTAAAAAGCGTTGAGTAAAGCGTTTCCATTTCAGACAGTTTTGTGCATTGATTTTTGCGCAATATGGAGGAAAATCTATCCGTGAAATCCTTGATCATACCCTTTACCGACATCCATAATATTCTGGGGTCTTGCTCCGCGTTTGCATTATCCCGTAGGAATACTGTGAGAGCTTCTTTAATTTGTGTAATGAATTCCTTGTTGTTGAGCAGCAT
>NW_028171512.1:0-15000 GCF_963971535.1 Notolepis coatsorum
GGCACATTGACTTCTGGGCTTTGAGATAGTATTAGTTGCAGGGCGTCAAATTGCTAATTTTCACCCCCCGGTGGCATGTTCCCAATGATTGAAAGAAGAACCCCAGAGTATTTTTTTCCCCGCTCATTCTGTGGCGCATATTTAAAGGAGCATGTTTTAATTTGCTCCCTCAGTCAATGGCCGTCACAGCGAGCTAGCCTGTCGCTCAATTTCAGAGGGAACGAGACGATCAATTAACACTGTGCCGGGGAGAAGAAATCTAATAAAAAATACCATATTGAGTTGAACATGTTCACGGAAGATGAAAGCGTCCGATCTAATTTAAACTTTTTAATTCGATTTTTCGGCCACAGTGTATCAGATGTGTTTAGCGGTCAGGAGAGTGAAGCGTCCGTTTTGTACAAACTGACAACCTGTTTGCAGAGAGCGCTGAGGTGGATTCAAGCCCGCATCACGTCTGCCTCTGGGTTTAAGTCACATTTCACTTTTGGTTACAATGTTTGCACGCAAACCTTCTATTGAACGTTGAGGAGCGAGGACGTTAGCTGGGCCACAGACCTGCCTGTTTCAGTTCACCACCACAAACAATCAACGGCAATAGTCTCAAACAGGTGCAATTACTTTCAATAAGTGTGTTCAAAATATATATATAAATTTTTTATTATTATTATAATTTTATCATTTTTTTTTTGGTAGATATTTTATTGGTTTTGCTACCGGGCAGTCCGGTAGAGAGAGAGCGAGGATGTATGGGAGATAGAGGGGGGAAGACATTCGGCAAAGGTCACCGGGCACCCTTAGGTGAGGTTTTCTAAATAAAAATAAGAACTGTTGGGTATGACAAAGTAATAATAATAATAATAATAATAATAATAATATAATAATAATAATAATAATAATAATAATAATAATAATAATATAATAATAATAATATTAATATAATAATAATAATAATAATAATAATAATAAAATAATAATAATAATATAATAATAATAATAATAATAATAATAAATAATAATAATAATAATAATAATAATATAATAATAATAATTTCTTAGATTTAAATAGCACCTTTCAAGAAACCCAAGGTGTTTAACAGAAGAGGGAGACAAACTAAGGGGAATGAAATCAGAGGGACAATTGGGTAAAGGAGGGAAGTCAGGCGGAGTCATTAATACATTTTGGTGAAGAGTGAGATTTGAGTCGTAATTTGCAGGAGTCCAGGGATGTAGCACTACGGATGTTTGGAGGGAGTGAGTTCCAGAGGTGGGTGCGGCCACAGAGAAGGCTCTGGGACCGACAGTCCCCATGTTGGTGGTGGGATGGATAGGAGCCCGGAGTCAGAGGACCGCAGCCTCCGGGGCGGGATGTAGGGATGGAGGAGGTCCGCTAGGTACCGGGGGCAAGGAGGTGAAGGGATTGTGGCCAATACTAGTGACTAGTCAATACTAGTGACGAGTCAATTACGAGTGACTAGTCAATACTAGTGACTAGTCAATACTAGTGACGAGTCAATACGAGTGACGAGTCAATACTAGTGACGAGTCAATACTAGTGACGTGTCAATACTAGTGACGAGTCAATACGAGTGACTAGTCAATACTAGTGACTATCAATACTAGTGACGAGTCAATACGAGTGACGAGTCAATACTAGTGACGAGTCAATACTAGTGACGAGTCAATACTAGTGACGTGTCAATACTAGTGACGAGTCAATACTAGTGACTAGTCAATACTAGTGACGAGTCAATACTAGTGACGAGTCAATACTAGTGACGTGTCAATACTAGTGACGTGTCAATACTAGTGACGAGTCAATACTAGTGACGAGTCAATACTAGTGACGTGTCAATACTAGTGACGTTCAATACTAGTGACGTGTCAACTAGTGACGTGTCAATACTAGTGACTAGTCAATACTAGTGACGTGTCAATACTAGTGACTAGTCCAATACTAGTGACGAGTCAATACTAGTGACGGAGAGAGGGAGAGAGGGAGAGAGAGAGAGAGAGAGAGAGGGTGGGGAGAGAGAGAGACAGCGAGAGAGAGAGAGAGAGAGAGAGAGAGAGAGAGAGAGAGAGAGAGATACAAGAGAGAGAGAGAGAGAGAGAGAGAGAGAGAGAGAGAGAGAGAGAGAGAGAGAGAGAGAGAGAGAGAGAGAGAGAGAGAGAGATACAAGAGAGAGAGAGACGGGTGTGAGTGGCGTAGTCCTCGGGGCTGAGGCCCCATTGCTCTCCTAGATGTACCTGTTGATCTGATATTCACTTTGATGATGCACCAAACCACAGCGCAGCAGCTGGCTGACACCTCGTGATGAGGTGGGGGAGACGTGATGTCTGTCTGCAGCTTTGAAGTGTTAGTTATAGGACAAGTTGTTGTTTGCTTTCTCACTCTCCATTCTGGGCCTGCGTGTATTTGTGTGAGAGGGAGAGAGAGAGAGAGAGAGACTGAGAAAATAAGACAGCTCTCTCTCTCTCTCTCTCTCTCTCTCTCTCTCTCTCTCTCTCTCTCTCTCTCTCTCTCTCTCTCTCTCTCTCTCTCTCTCTCTCTCTAACGGGATAAGGTCAGAGGTAGAGGCTGAGCGTGTCTCCTGTCTCCTCTCTGGGCTTCAGTAGGAGATTAAAATGAGACACATCTGCCCAGGGCCAAAAGGCTGTCTGTCTACTTGTGTGTACGTGTGCTGTGTGTGTATGTGTATGTGTTTGCGTGTGTGTGTGTGTGTGGTGTGTGTGTGTGTGTGTGTGTGTGTGTGTGTGTGTGTGTGGCGTGTGTGTGTGTGTGTGTGTGTGTGTGTGTGTGTGTGTGTGTGTGTGTGTGTGTGTGTGTGCGTGCGTGTGATAGGGCATCCGTCTGTACTGTGTGTGTGTGTGTGTTAGGACGTCCTCCTGTACTGTGTGTGTGTGTGTGTGTGTGTGTGTGTGTGTGTGTGTGTGTGTGTGTGTGTGTGTGTGTGTGTGTGTGTGTGTGTGTTGTGTGTGTGTGTGTGTGTGTGGTGTGTGTGTGTGTGTGTGTGTGTGTGTGTGTGTGTGTGTGTGTGTTAGGGTGTCACTCCTGTCATTGTCCTTTTTCTTTGTTTTTTTGGTCTTAATCTCTGAAGGCTTCCAGCAGCCATTGACAACAAAGGTCAGAGGATTGTGTGTGTGTGTGTGTGTGTGTGTGTGTGTGTGTGTGTGTGTGTGTGTGTGTGTGTGTGTGTGTGTGTGTGTGTGTGTGTGTGTGTGTGTGTGTGTGTGTGTGTGTGTGTGTGTGTGTGTGTGTGTGTGTGTGTGTGTGTGTGTGTGTGTGTGTGTGTGGGACGTTTATGTTTATAATATATCTATATAATACATAGACAGAATATGAATCATGCGGGTTGTCTGCAGTGTTTCTGACGTCATGGCAACAAGGTGTGCAGAGACAGAAGGGAGGAGAGGGAGTTGATGTTGGTGATGATCATGATGATGATGATGATGATGATGATGATGATGATGATGATGATGATGATGATGATGATGAGGATGAAGACGATATTCACTCTAAAAAATGATGTGTTAAAATAACACAGTGTATTCTTAACCTCTTCTGCCCGTGCGGCAAATGACATCACGTCATAAATCAATCTCTCCAGACTGTCTGACAAAAGTACAAAAGTACTTTTTTTTTTGTCAAACGTATTCAAGTATAAACAGCATAACCATGTCACAACAGCAGTTATAATGTATATTATCATCAATACGTTAGTTTACTAATAGGTTAAAGTGTTATTAGTGCGATTTAGTATTTGTTTTTCTGCTGTTTTGGTCGCGAAAGTCAGCCATTTCAAAAGATATACAGATGGGAATTGTAGTTCTTTCTACGCCATTTTGAAGAGGACTTCGAGAGCTTTGAATGAGCGTTGGAATTTTTCCGAACGACACTTCCCAAAGGCCTCTATGGGGCTTCAAGCGAATTACTTCTGTATGAATAATTTTAATATCTCTTATTACCCTGGATCAGTGATGGGAGTAACAGCGTTATAAGTAACTTCGTTACTAACGGCGTTAGTTTTTTAAGTAACAAGTAATCTAACGGATTACTCTTCCAATCTTAATAACGCCGTTACCGTTACTGCAAAAAAATGCGGCGCGTTACTATGAATGAAGCTTTTTTTTTTTTATCAGAAAGATCTCTGCACCGAGAGGCATTCTGTCCTTCTCAGCCAACCTCAGCGCACGATTGGCTGAGGTTGAGTAAAATGTCATGGTAAGCCAATCAGAGGTAGAGGTGGGCGGGTGTCTAAATCATCCAGAGTCTGACACAGCGCGACAACACAAGCGATCAGTCAGCGTGAGGCCGCGGTCGGTGCAGTGTACGCTTTGAGCCCAAATAATCCAAAACGAATCCAACAAACAACACGAGTGACTCAGTCAGCGTGAGACCGCGGGTCCATGAGCGTTTTTTGTTCACTCTTGTTGTGTTGCAGCGCAGGTCACTATACAGTAGTGGCTCTACTGCTGACAGCCTTATCAACAGTGCTGCATTTCCTGGTTTAATAGAACAGACTGGTATAGTGCTTAACAAGCATAATTTAATGTTGCCCAGTTGTGACCTGTTGAGGGGCAATACATATCAAAAGTTCCAAAACATCTATTGTGTTTGTATGATTCACTATATAAACATAGTAATTATAATAATATCTACATACATGGCATTTGGTTGGAGGCTAGTCTCACTTTGTCCCACAGCAACATTAAAATAGTTTAGATTTGTGTATGTTGTTTATGTAAAAAATAAATCTTGAAAGTAACGCAATAGTTACTTTCTGAAGTAACTAGTTACTTTTATAATTTGTAACTGAGTAAGTAATTTAGTAACTTTTTGGAAGAAGTAACTAGTAACTGTAACTAGTTACTTTTTAAAAGTAACTTGCCCAACACTGCTCGGGATAATATACCACAAAACGTAACGTTATGGAAGCGCAGTTAGTTTCTCTTACCTATTTGTAGCATGTAGCAAAAATCAGATTTGAAATTAGTTTCAAAATGGCGGCACTCTGGCCAGAATAATGTACATACAGTACATTTCATTATCTGTTCTTATGCACGCCTGGTGAATCCAAATTGAACTCGGGCATTTGAAAGATAAGCTTTGGCACAATCCATAAATGTGCGAATTGGCTATAATAAGGTAATTTATAAGCCTGCTATTCTATATTCTATAATAATAATAATAATAATTTCAAATTACATTGGTCCGGATGGGAGAATTCAGTTCTGTATCTACAAAACCTTCTGTTTAATCATCTTCCCTTTATTCATTTCCTTAGATTTTTTGTACACGTGATCTCAAGAAGGTACTGAACGAGATCAGAGGCAGTTTTTCATGTTTGGTCATTTTTAACATGGGGTTATTCACTGTCAAAGATGCAAAGAAAATCATAATTCATATTCTCATTTGTTTCATCACAATTTAAGCAAGCCTAGTAATAGACACACTATTTCTGACACTGGGAATACATTCCCTGAGGTCCATAGATGTCCCTAGATACCAAGATACATAGATACCAAGAACATGCAAATGGATCAATCAATCAAAGTAGAAGTGGAGCAATATTCCATTTACTTAGGTATGTATTTTAGGCAGATAAGAGGCTTTTGGGAAAATGTTCGACTTTCGCGAACTATACAACACCAAAACGAAAACGAAAATCTATCTAATAACACTTTAACCTATTGGTAAACTAACGTATTGATGCTAATATACTTTTTTTTTTATCCACTTTTTCTCGTTCTTTTTCTGTTTTTCTCCCATCCCAATTTAATCGTGCCAATTCCCCCCTCCCCTGTCTTGATCGTTGATGGCATGTGCCCCCCACTGGCCGGTCGTAGGGAGGATAGAAGCCCATCACATGTCCCCTCCGATACATGCAGTGTCAGCCAGCCACTTCTTTTCACCTGCCAGCGTGGACTCTCATTAGCGAGGTGTAACGTGTGGGAGGCTCACACTGCCCTCGACATCTCCTGTCCTCGCTGTGCAGGCGCCCTGACCGACCTGTAGGAGTCGCTGTTTAACAATGACCAGATTACCACCCATCGACTCCCCTCCCGCTAACTCTGCCAATTGAGTCAGTATGGCGGCCGGCCCAAGCCGGAGGCAACGCTGACAGCCGGATTCGATACCAGTGTCTCTCGCGTTGGTGACGAGCGCTTAGACCGCTGCGCCACCCAGGCGCCCGATGATAATATACATTATAACTGCTGTTGTGACATGGTTATGATGTTTATACTTGAATACGTTTTGAAAAATAAAACGCTACTTTTGTCAAACAGTCTGGAGAGATTGATTTATGACGTGATGTCATCTGCGGTCCGCCGGCGGGCTAAAGCTGCTCTGTGGCACATGCCAGGGGCAATGTTCTGGGTACAAGGGGTCCACTTTCTGTTTCTGGAATGAAAGCACTACTGTATAATAAAGCACATTTTTGTATGAAAAAGAAAACAAACATTCAGTGGGTCCACAAAATCATTCTCACATCCATTGTCAAGACATCCTCTTTTACACGTGATCTTTGAGAGATGATGATGATGATGATGATGATGATGATGATGATGATGATGATGATAATGATGATGGCAATGAGGATGATGACATTGATATGGATATTGATGATGACGATGCTGATGGTGATGGTGATGGTGATAGTAAGGATGGCAACGTTGTTGTGTCATGTTGTGTAATGTTGTGTAATGTTGTGTAATGTTGTCATGTTGTGTAATGTTGTGTAATGTTGTGTAATGTTGTCATGTTGTGTAATGTTGTGTAATGTTGTGTAATGTTGTCATGTTGTGTAATGTTGTGTAATGTTGTCATGTTGTGTAATGTTGTGTAACGTGTCATGTTGTGTAATGTTGTGTAACGTGTCATGTTGTGTAATGTTGTGTAATGTTGACACATTTCAATGTATTTTCTCCACAAAATGGCTGAGCGATAATTGAAATCTTCAACACGGCCTCTGTGTCTCTGTGTCGGTGCTCACAGCAGGTCAGCCCCCTCTGTGTGTCTCTGTGTCGGTGCTCACAGCAGGTCAGCCCCCTGTGTGTCTCTGTGTCGGTGCTCACAGCAGGTCAGCCCCCTGTGTGTCTCTGTGTCGGTGCTCACAGCAGGTCAGCCCTCTCTGTGTCTCTGTGTCGGTGCTCACAGCAGGTCAGCCCCCTGTGTCTCTCTGTGTCGGTGCTCACAGCAGGTCAGCCCTCTGTGTCTCTGTGTCGGTGCTCACAGCAGGTCAGCCCCCTGTGTCTCTGTGTCGGTGCTCACAGCAGGTCAGCCCCCTGTGTGTCTCTGTGTCGGTGCTCACAGCAGGTCAGCCCCCTGTGTCTCTGTGTCGGTGCTCACAGCAGGTCAGCCCCCTGTGTGTCTCTGTGTCGGTGCTCACAGCAGGTCAGCCCCCTGTGTCTCTGTGTCGGTGCTCACAGCAGGTCAGCCCCCTGTGTCTCTGTGTCGGTGCTCACAGCAGGTCAGCCCCCTGTGTGTCTCTGTGTCGGTGCTCACAGCAGGTCAGCCCCCTGTGTGTCTCTGTGTCGGTGCTCACAGCAGGTCAGCCCTCTCTGTGTCTCTCTGTGTCGGTGCTCACAGCAGGTCAGCCCCCTGTGTGTCTCTGTGTCGGTGCTCACAGCAGGTCAGCCCCCTGTGTGTCTCTGTGTCGGTGCTCACAGCAGGTCAGCCCCCTCTCTGTGTGTCTCTGTGTCGGTGCTCACAGCAGGTCAGCCCCCTGTGTGTCTCTCTGTGTCGGTGCTCACAGCAGGTCAGCCCTCTCTGTGTCTCTCTGTGTCGGTGCTCACAGCAGGTCAGCCCTCTGTGTCTCTCTGTGTCGGTGCTCACAGCAGGTCAGCCCCCTCTGTGTCTCTGTGTCGGTGCTCACAGCAGGTCAGCCCCCTGTGTGTCTCTGTGTCGGTGCTCACAGCAGGTCAGCCCCCTCTGTGTCTCTCTGTGTCGGTGCTCACAGCAGGTCAGCCCCCTGTGTGTCTCTGTGTCGGTGCTCACAGCAGGTCAGCCCCCTGTGTGTCTCTGTGTCGGTGCTCACAGCAGGTCAGCCCCCTGTGTGTCTCTGTGTCGGTGCTCACAGCAGGTCAGCCCTCTCTGTGTGTCTCTGTGTCGGTGCTCACAGCAGGTCAGCCCCCTGTGTGTCTCTGTGTCGGTGCTCACAGCAGGTCAGCCCTCTCTGTGTGTCTCTGTGTCGGTGCTCACAGCAGGTCAGCCCTCTGTGTGTCTCTGTGTCGGTGCTCACAGCAGGTCAGCCCCCCCTGTGTCTCTCTGTGTCGGTGCTCACAGCAGGTCAGCCCCCTGTGTGTCTCTGTGTCGGTGCTCACAGCAGGTCAGCCCTCTCTGTGTCTCTGTGTCGGTGCTCACAGCAGGTCAGCCCCCTGTGTGTCTCTGTGTCGGTGCTCACAGCAGGTCAGCCCCCTGTGTCTCTGTGTCGGTGCTCACAGCAGGTCAGCCCCCTGTGTGTCTCTGTGTCGGTGCTCACAGCAGGTCAGCCCCCTGTGTGTCTCTGTGTCGGTGCTCACAGCAGGTCAGCCCTCTGTGTGTCTCTGTGTCGGTGCTCACAGCAGGTCAGCCCTCTGTGTGTCTCTGTGTCGGTGCTCACAGCAGGTCAGCCCCCTCTGTGTGTCTCTGTGTCGGTGCTCACAGCAGGTCAGCCCCCTCTGTGTGTCTCTGTGTCGGTGCTCACAGCAGGTCAGCCCCCTGTGTGTCTCTGTGTCGGTGCTCACAGCAGGTCAGCCCCCTGTGTGTCTCTGTGTCGGTGCTCACAGCAGGTCAGCCCCCTGTGTGTCTCTGTGTCGGTGCTCACAGCAGGTCAGCCCCCTGTGTGTCTCTGTGTCGGTGCTCACAGCAGGTCAGCCCCCTGTGTGTCTCTGTGTCGGTGCTCACAGCAGGTCAGCCCTGTGTGTCTCTGTGTCGGTGCTCACAGCAGGTCAGCCCTCTGTGTGTCTCTGTGTCGGTGCTCACAGCAGGTCAGCCCTCTGTGTGTCTCTGTGTCGGTGCTCACAGCAGGTCAGCCCCCTCTGTGTGTCTCTGTGTCGGTGCTCACAGCAGGTCAGCCCCCTCTGTGTGTCTCTGTGTCGGTGCTCACAGCAGGTCAGCCCCCTGTGTGTCTCTGTGTCGGTGCTCACAGCAGGTCAGCCCCCTCTGTGTGTCTCTGTGTCGGTGCTCACAGCAGGTCAGCCCTCTGTGTGTCTCTGTGTCGGTGCTCACAGCAGGTCAGCCCCCTGTGTCTCTGTGTCGGTGCTCACAGCAGGTCAGCCCCCTGTGTCTCTGTGTCGGTGCTCACAGCAGGTCAGCCCCCTGTGTCTCTGTGTCGGTGCTCACAGCAGGTCAGCCCCCTGTGTCTCTGTGTCGGTGCTCACAGCAGGTCAGCCCCCTGTGTCTCTCTGTGTCGGTGCTCACAGCAGGTCAGCCCCCTGTGTGTCTCTGTGTCGGTGCTCACAGCAGGTCAGCCCCCTGTGTCTCTGTGTCGGTGCTCACAGCAGGTCAGCCCCCTGTGTGTCTCTGTGTCGGTGCTCACAGCAGGTCAGCCCCCTGTGTCTCTCTGTGTCGGTGCTCACAGCAGGTCAGCCCACTGTGTCTCTCTGTGTCGGTGCTCACAGCAGGTCAGCCCCCTGTGTCTCTGTGTCGGTGCTCACAGCAGGTCAGCCCCCTGTGTGTCTCTCTGTGTGTCGGTGCTCACAGCAGGTCAGCCCCCTGTGTGTCTCTGTGTCGGTGCTCACAGCAGGTCAGCCCCCTGTGTCTCTCTGTGTCGGTGCTCACAGCAGGTCAGCCCTCTGTGTGTCTCTGTGTCGGTGCTCACAGCAGGTCAGCCCTCTGTGTCTCTGTGTCGGTGCTCACAGCAGGTCAGCCCCCTGTGTGTCTCTGTGTCGGTGCTCACAGCAGGTCAGCCCCCTGTGTGTCTCTGTGTCGGTGCTCACAGCAGGTCAGCCCCCTGTGTGTCTCTGTGTCGGTGCTCACAGCAGGTCAGCCCCCTGTGTGTCTCTGTGTCGGTGCTCACAGCAGGTCAGCCCCCTCTGTGTCTCTGTGTCGGTGTTCACAGCAGGTCAGCCCTCTCTGTGTGTCTCTGTGTCGGTGCTCACAGCAGGTCAGCCCTCTCTGTGTCTCTGTGTCGGTGCTCACAGCAGGTCAGCCCTCTGTGTGTCTCTGTGTCGGTGCTCACAGCAGGTCAGCCCCCTCTGTGTGTCTCTGTGTCGGTGCTCACAGCAGGTCAGCCCTCTGTGTGTCTCTGTGTCGGTGCTCACAGCAGGTCAGCCCCCTGTGTCTCTGTGTCGGTGCTCACAGCAGGTCAGCCCCCTGTGTCTCTGTGTCGGTGCTCACAGCAGGTCAGCCCCCTGTGTGTCTCTGTGTCGGTGCTCACAGCAGGTCAGCCCTCTGTGTGTCTCTGTGTCGGTGCTCACAGCAGGTCAGCCCCCTGTGTGTCTCTGTGTCGGTGCTCACAGCAGGTCAGCCCTCTGTGTGTCTCTGTGTCGGTGCTCACAGCAGGTCAGCCCTCTGTGTGTCTCTGTGTCGGTGCTCACAGCAGGTCAGCCCCCTGTGTCTCTGTGTCGGTGCTCACAGCAGGTCAGCCCTCTGTGTGTCTCTCTGTGTCGGTGCTCACAGCAGGTCAGCCCTCTGTGTGTCTCTCTGTGTCGGTGCTCACAGCAGGTCAGCCCGCCGGGTCGCTCCAAGTGCTTGTCTTCTTTCTTCAGCAAAATAACTAGGTAATTATTGCAAGTTCCAAAAATGACCGATATAATTTTCTTCAGCAGAGGTCGGTACTATACGAGGATTCGGTTAAATGAGGTGGCTACTGAAACATCCACGTGTTGCGATCCCAGGCACGTCATTGGCGGTAGGGGGGTTGAGTCGATGTGAAGGACCCCGGGTCTAAACACTCGGAGAGAAGATTATTACATCCTCTGTTCGTCACGTAGATTATTACATCCTCTGTTCGTCACGTAGATTATTACATCCTCTGTACGTCACGTAGATTATTACATCCTCTGTTCGTCACCATCAAAGAGAAGGAGGCACTGATCTGATTTCTCTGAAGAAATGCCTTCAGGTCATTAGTACAAGCCTCTCCATCTCTTCTGTCTCTCTCTCTGTGTCTCTCTTAGTGTGGACGGACTTATCGAACCCAAGACGGATACTCACGCAGAGGGTTACTCATCCTGGCTCGTCTCATCTTTCCTCCAGGCCTCGGTTCAGCTCCACACACACAGCCCAGCTCGGCAGCCCTCTCTCTGGGCAGTGAGGCTGCTACAATGGGGCACACAGCAGGGCCATCGATCCCCCCTCGTCTAGACTTGCCCTCCCCTCCAAGGGCTCTCCAAAATATAGTGGAGAGGTGTTTGCAAACTCACTTCTATTCTATCTCGTATTGATTTATCCGGTTCCTCTCGGGTTCCGTACTGCCGCCTGCGTCCTCGTGAGGAGGCTGTGTGTCGACTCGGTTCACAGATTGCACTTGAGATGCATCATTCTGGACACGGGCATCAGTTCTGAGGCCTAGGATGTAACATGAAAACTGTCTGGGTGGCAGGGAGGCGTGTGGCTGGTTGACCAGTAGTGGGCGCTATGCAGCATGTGGTTGGTTGACCAGTAGTGGGCGCTATGATGCATGTGGCTGGTTGACCAGTAGTGAGCGCTATGCAGCATGTGGTTGGTTGACCAGTAGTGGGCGCTATGCAGCATGTGGCTGGTTGACCAGTAGTGAGCGCTATGCAGCATGTGGTTGGTTGACCAGTAGTGAGCGCTATGCAGCATGTGGTTGGTTGACCAGTAGTGGGCGCTATGCAGCATGTGGCTGGTTGACCAGTAGTGGGCGCTATGCAGCATGTGGCTGGTTGACCAGTAGTGGGCGCTATGATGCATGTGGCTGGTTGACCAGTAGTGGGCGCTATGAAGCATGTGGTTGGTTGATTGGTAGACCAGTAGTGGGCGCTATGGAGCATGTGGTCATCCTGCTCACCGCTGATACCAATGAAACGCAATGCATCTGCGACTTTGATCTCACCACATAACACTGTATATCCATGATCTCACCACATAACACTGTATATCCATGATCTCACCACATCATGCTGTATATCCATGATCTCACCACATCATGCTGTATATCCATGATCTCACCACATAACACTGTATATCCATGATCTCACCACATCATGCTGTATATCCATGATCTCACCACATCATGCTGTATATCCATGATCTCACCACATCATGCTGTATATCCATGATCTCACCACATCATGCTGTATATCCATGATCTCACCACATAACACTGTATATCCATGATCTCACCACATCATGCTGTATATTCATGATCTCACCACATCATGCTGTATATCCATGATCTCACCACATAACACTGTATATCCATGATCTCACCACATCATGCTGTATATCCATGATCTCACCACATCATGCTGTATATCCATGATCTCACCACATCATGCTGTATATCCATGATCTCACCACATCATGCTGTATATCCATGATCTCACCACATAACGCTGTATATCCATGATCTCACCACATAACACTGTATATCCATGATCTCACCACATAACGCTGTATATCCATGATCTCACCACATAACGCTGTATATCCATGATCTCACCACATCATGCTGTATATCCATGATCTCACCACATAACGCTGTATATCCATGATCTCACCACATAACACTGTATATCCATGATCTCACCACATAACACTGTATATCCATGATCTCACCACATCATGCTGTATATCCATGATCTCACCACATCATGCTGTATATCCATGATCTCACCACATAACACTGTATATCCATGATCTCACCACATCATGCTGTATATCCATGATCTCACCACATCATGCTGTATATCCATGATCTCACCACATCATGCTGTATATCCATGATCTCACCACATCATGCTGTATATCCATGATCTCACCACATAACACTGTATATCCATGATCTCACCACATCATGCTGTATATCCATGATCTCACCACATCATGCTGTATATCCATGATCTCACCACATGACGCTGTATATCCATGATCTCACCACATCATGCTGTATATCCATGATCTCACCACATCATGCTGTATATCCATGATCTCACCACATCACGCTGTATATCCATGATCTCACCACATCATGCTGTATATCCATGATCTAACCACATCATGCTGTATATCCATGATCTCACCACATAACACTGTATATCCATGATCTCACCACATAACACTGTATATCCATGATCTCACCACATCATGCTGTATATCCATGATCTCACCACATCATGCTGTATATCCATGATCTCACCACATCATGCTGTATATCCATGATCTCACCACATCACGCTGTATATCCATGATCTCACCACATCATGCTGTATATCCATGATCTCACCACATCATGCTGTATATCCATGATCTCACCACATCATGCTGTATATCCATGATCTCACCACATCATGCTGTATATCCATGATCTCACCACATAACACTGTATATCCATGATCTCACCACATAACGCTGTATATCCATGATCTCACCACATGACGCTGTATATCCATGATCTCACCACATCATGCTGTATATCCATGATCTCACCACATAACACTGTATATCCATGATCTCACCACATCACACTGTATATCCATGATCTCACCACATGACGCTGTATATCCATGATCTCACCACATCATGCTGTATATCCATGATCTCACCACATCATGCTGTATATCCATGATCTCACCACATCATGCTGTATATCCATGATCTCACCACATAACACTGTATATCCATGATCTCACCATATAACGGTGTATATCCATGATCTCACCATATAACGCTGTATATCCATGATCTCACCACATAACACTGTATATCCATGATCTCACCACATAACACTGTATATCCATGATCTCACCACATCATGCTGTATATCCATGATCTCACCACATAACACTGTATATCCATGATCTCACCACATCATGCTGTATATCCATGATCTCACCACATAACGCTGTATATCCATGATCTCACCACATAACACTGTATATCCATGATCTCACCACATAACACTGTATATCCATGATCTCACCACATCATGCTGTATATCCATGATCTCACCACATAACGCTGCATATCCATGATCTCACCACATCATGCTGTATATCCATGATCTCACCACATAACACTGTATATCCATGATCTCACCACATCATGCTGTATATCCATGATCTCACCACATCATGCTGTATATCCATGATCTCACCACATAACACTGTATATCCATGATCTCACCACATAACGCTGTATATCCATGATCTCACCACATCATGCTGTATATCCATGATCTCACCACATCATGCTGTATATCCATGATCTCACCACATCATGCTGTATATCCATGATCTCACCACATCATGCTGTATATCCATGATCTCACCACATAACACTGTATATCCATGATATCACCACATAACGCTGTATATCCATGATCTCACCACATAACACTGTATATCCATGATCTCACCACATCATGCTGTATATCCATGATCTCACCACATGACGCTGTATATCCATGATCTCACCACATAACACTGTATATCCATGATCTCACCACATCATGCTGTATATCCATGATCTCACCACATAACGCTGTATATCCATGATCTCACCACATCATGCTGTATATCCATGATCTCACCACATAACACTGTATATCCATGATCTCACCACATCACGCTGTATATCCATGATCTCACCACATCATGCTGTATATCCATGATCTCACCACATCATGCTGTATATCCATGATCTCACCACATAACGCTGTATATCCATGATCTCACCACATCACGCTGTATATCCATGATCTCACCACATCATGCTGTATATCCATGATCTCACCACATAACGCTGTATATCCATGATCTCACCACATCACACTGTATATCCATGATCTCACCACATCATGCTGTATATCCATGATCTCACCACATCAT
>NW_028171512.1:20000-22282 GCF_963971535.1 Notolepis coatsorum
CAAAAGCTAACGTTAGGATAATTAATCTGTGGAGAGACATGGAAACATACTCTTTAAGAAAAGACATCAAGCCAAAAAAGACAAAACACACCGAGCCCAAAAAAGAGGTATTGTTTTCTCTCTGCACGTCTATAAACACGAGTAAAGAGGAAAAAGAAAAGGTCTCCATCACTCAAAAAAAAGGAGAAGAAATGTAAGAAAATCAAAGAAGAAAAAAAAGGGGGTATAGATTTGTATATATATTTTTTTTGTTTCATGCAAATCAGTTTTTGGCATTGATTGGTAAAAAAAAAAATACCTTGGTCGTCCGTGCGTTCACTATCACCTATATCATCTGAGTGTTTCTTTGTAAGAGGACCTGGGGACCAAGAAGGGAAAAAGACGAAGGAAACAGGATGTAAAGAAGAGACAACACACCTTCAAAAGACGCTCAAAAGATCAAAGGTAAACGTCCCCCCCCCCCTCCCTCCCTCCCCCGCTCCGGGTGGGGTTTCATTTTCCTCCTTTTGGGCAAAAATATGTCCCAAACTATTTCCAAACTATTTCCCCAAACGAATTATTTTTTTATTGAAAAAGGACATTAGGTGAACATTACTGTGTCCAATTTTCAACAAATACCGTATCTATCTACAAAGACAGAATCATAAAAGAAAAGACGTGACCTTTTGAAAAAAGAAAAAAAAGAGGTGACAGGGTAAAAATCAGCAGAGCCCGTTTGAAGAAGGTAAACGGGAGGAGCTGGTTTAGCAGCTTCCTGGTAGTCATGGCAACATTGGACATGATCACTCTTAGCAGTTTGAGTATGAGACATTCAAAAAGCAACCTGCTCACTCACAGGAAGATTCTCGGTTATTAAACACAGTGGAATATTCATTAGAAGCCTGTGACCGATTCCCCAATCGTACTCTGACAGCGTGTGTGTGTGTGTGTGTGTGTGTGTGTGTGTGTGTGTGTGTGTGTGTGTGTGTGTGTGCGTGCGTGCGTGCGTGCGTGTGTGGTTAGATGAGGGAGCTACCGAATGGCTAGATTTAGGTGCGGGGGCGGAGAGAGAGAGAGAGAGAGAGAGAGAGAGAGAGAGCCTGCAGCTGAGAAAATAGCAGGAGATGAAAGTGAAAAAAAGGGACATTTTAGAGAATGGGCCGAGAGATTTTTTTGCACGCTCTCTCTCATTTCAAACATTATCTTTATCTCTGACTCTCTCTCTCTCTCTCTCTCTCTCTCTCTCTCTCTCTCTCTCTCTCTAGAGGTGTATAGTAGAATGATATGGTCAGAACCAGATGGGGGGAAAGGTCATAGGCTTCTGCAGTAAAAATATCAGCAGTTATTGACTTTGACAACACCAACAGAAGACACACAACACACAGAGACACACCAACAGAAGACACACAACACACAGAGACACACAACACACATAGACACACACCACACAGAGACACACAACACACAGAGAAAACAGTGACTGCAGGGTCGGGATCATTGCGCTCAACTCACTCAACTGAGGACATGTCCTCCAAACTGAAATGTTTTCCAAGCGTTAAAAGGTGTCCTTGTATCTGGTCGATAATGAATAAAAATTATAATAAATAAATAATAGTTATGTTGCGTGTTTACGTGTCAAATTGATCATAACCCTGACAGAGAGAGAAACAACAACAAAAGAAAATAATAATACTGGACACACTGGACATACAAACGTACACATACATGCATGTATGGTTAAGAAATGTTACACAATCCCTCCCATGAGATCGGAAAACATGCAATGTTACATGATGCAACAAAAAGTAGCTGGAGTTGTGAGGAGCGATTAAGCTTTCGCACTTTCACACATAGTCAGACACACGCGCGCGCCCACACACACACACACACACACACACACACACACATACACACACACACACACACACACACACACACACACACACACACACACACACACACACACACACACACACACACACACGCGCGCGCACACACACACACACACACGCGCACACACACACAGTACAGGAGGACGTCCTAACACACACACACACACACACACACACACACACACACACACACACACACACACACACACACACACACAGTACAGACGGATGCCCTATCACACGCACACACACACACACACACACACACACACACACACACACACACACACACACACACACACACAGTGCCACCAGCCAGCGCCCCAATTGACACTCGAACCAGCAACAACTCAGTACATTTGTGACCATTCAGTCACCTGTTAGCAACTTCCTGGTTACAGCACCTGTTAG
>NW_028171512.1:22482-24982 GCF_963971535.1 Notolepis coatsorum
GCTAGCTCCATATAGTTAGCCACAAACCATGCTGTTCCTCATACTAGCTCCAGATATTTAGCCACAAACCATGCTGTTCCTCATACTAGCTCCAGATAGTTAGCCACAAACCATGCTGTTCCTCATACTAGCTCCAGATAGTTAGCCACAAACCATGCTGTTCCTCATACTAGCTCCAGATAGTTAGCCACAACCATCCTGTTCCTCATACTAGCTCTGGATAGTTAAACCAATGCAGGGTCAATGTGGTCAAGGTCCTGTCTTTACAAACTGACTGAGGCTCACTGAAATCTACTGTGGGCAGTATCCAAATCCTAGATGGTTCAACTTTCTATACAAGGTTTTCTGGTGGCAAGTTTCTTGTAGTAGAAAATCCTTTATTGTATTTGAACTGTCATATTGTAGTAGTAGGCCTATACATTCCTTTATTGTATTTGAACTGTCCACATTGTAGTAGTAGGCCTATACATTCCTTTATTGTATTTGAACTGTCCACATTGTAGTACAAAATCTGTTTGCCTCTGCAGACATTATGCATTCGGTAGCGTCCATATGTGGGCGACTGTGTGTGTGTGTGTGTGCAGGCCCGGACTGGCCATCGGGAGCACCGGGAGTTTTCCCGGTGGCCTGGCCTGCACAGATAAAAAAAATAAAAAATGTATACAAAAATATATATATTTATTATAATACTTTTTTTTGTTTTGCCAGGCCATTGTTTCTAGTTGTGGCGGCGCAATAGTTAGATAACCTAGGTGGGTGGGGAACAACCAGGATTTCACTGTCTGCGACAGAGTTGGAGAACTATCTGACTCTCTCCCATCACACACACACACACAAATGGAGCCGTGCTGCCGCTTTGTGATTGGTGGAGGCGGGACCAGGCGATACAACTGATTGACAGCGGAGGCGGCGAATGAAATGGCAGATGGCACTCGGATGCAGAATAACAGCCAGGCAGTGAGCCAGGTAGTGAGGGACTTGGGAGAGATACAGTAGAGCGAAAGTCAATTAACGTTGATGTCAAGATGGACAGTGGAAGAAGAGAAAGGGTGGAGGAGAGAGGGATAAAACAAAGAAAAAGAAAGGCCCTTACAGGAGATGCTGCTAAATCTGGCAACATTTATCAAATGTTTTCTTGCACCAAGGTCAAGGAACCAGCAGGTTAGTCAGTGATAAAAATAAACATGTGGATGTTAGCTAGCTAACGTTACCATGCAATGCATCATCTCCCCTGTCAAAAGCCCAATGTTAAATCTGCCAAGAAACAAATAAATCATTTAACCCTTGTGTCTGAAAACTAAAGTGTTATACTCTTACCATATTAGGGGGACTAAATTGAAAAATGCCATAAAAAGATTATATGTTGAAATAATTTCCCACTTTCTTTTCCATAAATATTTTATTCAATTTCAGATTAAAAATGAAATACTCCCACTTTTCTGAAAGGAGTTGTTAAATCTGACATTACAAAAAACAATATGTGGTGGTTATGATCAGGGCCGAAGTTGAATAAACAATTTATGAAAGAGAAAGTCAAAATAATTCAAAGATAATTCAAAGATTACAAACCTTTGCCACATATATTGGCTACAAATATAATCACTGCAAAGTTATCAGAAAATAAGAATCTGATCAGACAATCTGATCAGACACAAGGGTTAAGTTGTTGTTCCCTTTCTAATTTCCTCAAAAACATCTAGTCTAGTTAATGTGATCAATATTATTTGACAATTGATGCTTTTTGTTGGAAATTTCAGTCAGTGAGCTCATACTTTGAGCTCATTTTATAGTTAAAATGATTGAGACAACGCAATCTTCGGTCTTCGTTGTGCATGCATGCGTGTGCTCACCACACGCGATACATGTGTCACTATTCTGGCAGTGGCTACTGTTATTATAGTATTGTAATGAAAGGTCTGTTATTTAATGTTTGTGTAAAGGGCTATTTTAACTGTTGATGGGTAGTGCATCAGTAAAGTGAATATGGTATTGTGCTCATGCTCTGTTTGAATAGGTGGAGAGAGTGGTTAACTGTATTATAATAGTAAAGAGAAAAATATGTTGTGCTCTTGCTTTTTTCTTTTTGAAGGTGGAGAGAGTAGCATTGCTAGTGCCACAACAGTTTTATTTTAAGTTCATAACAGTACATTGTACTAAGCAATTGTTGGCTCATTAATTTGTGATTCACATGCACTCAAATTCACCAGAATGCAGGAAATTAAGTCTTTGTAACGAAAAATGTCCTGGTGGGGGACCCCCAGACTCCCTGCTTAAAAAGTGGCCTGACTGGGGCTATATTTTGCGCTATATCTCCCGGTATGAATTATTTTCCCAGTCCGACCGCGTGTACCGCTTCCGCAGCGGATTCTATTTCCGGGGTTGCCCTGATTGGCCGTGACGGCCACGTGACACGCCGCGGCCACGCCCCGCGGCAGCAGACGCGGCAGCGAGAGAGGCCGCCGCTGTGTTGTACTTGAACGCGGACTTTTCACATCGCAGT
>NW_028171512.1:27482-50354 GCF_963971535.1 Notolepis coatsorum
ACCCCAAAGTACCCCCAAATACCCCAAAATACCCCAAAGTACAAGAAAATACCCCAAAATACCCCCAAAGTATCCTTAAATACCCCAAAATACCCCAAAATACCCCAAAGTACCTAAAGATACCAAAAGATACCCCAAAATACCCCAAAGTACTCCAAAATACCCCAAAATACCCTAAAATACACCAAAGTATACCCCAAAGTACCAGAAAATACCCCAAAATACCCCAAATAACCCAAAATACCCTAAAATACCCCAAAGTATACCCCAAAGTACCAGAAAATACCCCAAAGTACCCCAAAATACCCCAAAATACCCTAAAATACCCCAAAGTATACCCCAAAGTACCAGAAAATACCAGAAAATACCCCAAAATACCCCAAAATACCATAAAATACCCCAAAGTATACCCATGACTCAGCTCTTTATGACTCAGCTCTTTATGACTCTGCTCTTTATGACTCAGCTCTTTATGACTCAGCTCTTTATGACTCTGCTCTTTATGACTCAGCTCTTTATGACTCTGCTCTTTATGACTCAGCTCTTTATGACTCAGCTCTTTATGACTCAGCTCTTTATGACTCTGCTCTTTATGACTCAGCTCTTTATGACTCAGCTCTTCATGACTCAGCTCTTTATGACTCTGCTCTTTATGACTCAGCTCTTTATGACTCTGCTCTTTATGACTCAGCTCTTTATGACTCTGCTCTTTATGACTCTGCTCTTTATGACTCAGCTCTTTATGACTCAGCTCTTTATGACTCTGCTCTTTATGACTCAGCTCTTTATGACTCAGCTCTTTATGACTCAGCTCTTTATGACTCTGCTCTTTATGACTCAGCTCTTTATGACTCTGCTCTTTATGACTCAGCTCTTTATGACTCAGCTCTTCATGACTCAGCTCTTTATGACTCTGCTCTTTATGACTCTGCTCTTTATGACTCAGCTCTTTATGACTCAGCTCTTTATGACTCAGCTCTTTATGACTCAGCTCTTTATGACTCAGCTCTTCATGACTCAGCTCTTTATGACTCAGCTCTTTATGACTCTGCTCTTTATGACTCAGCTCTTTATGACTCTGCTCTTTATGACTCAGCTCTTTATGACTCTGCTCTTTATGACTCAGCTCTTTATGACTCTGATCTTTATGACTCAGCTCTTTATGACTGCTCTTCATGACTCAGCTCTTTATGACTCTGATCTTTATGACTCAGCTCTTTATGACTCAGCTCTTAATGACTCAGCTCTTTATGACTCTGCTCTTTATGACTCTGCTCTTTATGACTCAGCTCTTTATGACTCTGCTCTTTATGACTCTGCTCTTTATGACTCAGCTCTTTATGACTCAGCTCTTTATGACTCTGCTCTTTATGACTCTGCTCTTTATGACTCAGCTCTTTATGACTCTGCTCTTTATGACTCAGCTATTTATGACTCAGCTCTTTAAGACTCTGCTCTTTATGACTCAGCTCTTTATGACTCTGCTCTTTATGACTCAGCTCTTTATGACTCAGCTCTTTATGACTCAGCTCTTTATGACTCAGCTCTTTATGACTCAGCTCTTTATGACTCAGCTCTTTATGACTCTGCTCTTTATGACTCAGCTCTTTATGACTCAGCTCTTTAAGACTCTACTCTTTATGACTCAGCTCTTTATGACTCAGCTCTTTATGACTCAGCTCTTTATGACTCTGCTCTTTATGACTCTGCTCTTTATGACTCAGCTCTTTATGACTCAGCTCTTTATGACTCTGCTCTTCATGACTCAGCTCTTTATGAGTCAGCTCTTTATGACTCTGCTCTTTATGACTCAGCTCTTTATGACTCAGCTCTTCATGACTCAGCTCTTTATGACTCAGCTCTTCATGACTCAGCTCTTCATGACTCAGCTCTTTATGACTCTGCTCTTTATGACTCAGCTCTTTATGACTCAGCTCTTTATGACTCAGCTCTTTATGACTCTGCTCTTTATGACTCTGCTCTTTATGACTCAGCTCTTTATGACTCAGCTCTTTATGACTCAGCTCTTTATGACTCTGCTCTTTATGACTCTGCTCTTTATGACTCTGCTCTTTATGACTCAGCTCTTTATGACTCAGCTCTTTATGACTCTGCTCTTTATGACTCTGCTCTTTATGACTCAGCTCTTTATGACACTGCTCTTTATGACTCAGCTCTTCATGACTCAGCTCTTTATGACTCAGCTCTTTATGACTGCTCTTCATGACTCAGCTCTTTATGACTGCTCTTCATGACTCAGCTCTTCATGGCTGCACTTCCTCACCATCTTTAGATAGTGCTCCATGTTGTAATGGTTTGCCTGTGTATCTGTAGTTGTAAAGTCAGATCACTCTGGAGGGTGAATGAGATATATCACTAGAAAGTACTCAACCTCTACTGTCTTTAACTATGAATGAACATGACACTCTGTCTTTAGATAATACCGTTTGAAAACATTGTTCATCTGAAAAGAAGGGAGTTGTGGTTCTTCAAGACGTTGACAGAAAGGTCCTGGCAGCTCTCTGTGTCCTCAGGCTGTAACCAAACTAAAACTCTCCCAAATACCTTTATGGTCTCATTAACAAAACAGAAGATCTCATCTCTCTCTATCTCTCTCTCTCTCGTGTACAGTAACGTTAACTAGCTAAGTGTTGAGGGATTAATTATTCATTGTTAGACTAGAAGTCTTTATTTGTCATGCAGTTTAACACACACACGCAAGATGGGCGACCCACAGGAACACACACACACATGCACTGAGTCGCTGATGAAATGTCTCTCTGCACTTTTCCCATCCCGTCGTCCTTCCGCCCATGGGCAGCCGGGAGCAGATAGGGCGTCAACGTGAGCCGTGCCCCGGGGACCAATCCAAGTGCTCCTGTCCATCTTCGTCAAGGACGCCACAGCGTTAGCGATCTGTTGTGCATGTTTTTCCATTGGGTTTATCTTATCGGGGGGGGGAAACCCTTGCGAGCACGGGGAGAACATGCAAACTCCACACAGAAAGGCCTGGGAGATACCCCACCTGGGTACCTGGCATTGCGGAAACCTGGTCCCCAAGCGGGAATCGAACCCTGGACCTTCTTGCTGTGAGGCGACAGTGTTAACCACTACACCACCGTGCCGTGCTGTGCTCTTGTCTGCTCTTGTACAGTAACATTAACTAGCTAAGTGTTGAGTGATGTGCTCTTGACTGCTCTTGTACAGTAGCGTTAACTAGTTTTATGTTGAGTGATGTGCTCTTGTCCGCTCTCGTACAGTAACGTTAACTAGCTAAGTGATGAGTGATGTGCTCTTGACTGCTCTTGTACAGTAGCGTTAACTAGTTTTATGTTGAGTGATGTGCTCTTGTCTGCTCTTGTACAGTAACATTAACTAGCTAAGTGTTGAGTGATGTGCTCTTGACTGCTCTTGTACAGTAACGTTAACTAGTTTTATGTTGAGTGATGTGCTCTTGTCCGCTCTCGTACAGTAACGTTAACTAGCTAAGTGATGAGTGATGTGCTCTTGTCCACTAGAAACAGCCTTGAAAACATTGTGTACACATTTTTTGAATGAACATTTTCATCAATTGAAGGTTTACATGGTAATAACCAACCAAAAAAGATGTCTATGCGTGCACATACAGGTGATGTACACCTTAGTCTCAGTTTTAGCTTTTTCTTCCTTCACGCACTCTCTGTAACACTGGGGCTACACCACAGCAGACAGAACGGAACATGGACCTCCATCTACTACTTCCATCACCAGCTCTGGGGAAATAAACTGACAAGGGACTCTACAAAATGAATGGAATCAATCGTAAACACTATCAAGCATATTTTTCAGGCCTCCTGTCTGAAATGACATGCCCCAAATTAATCATGATAGCTCCTGAACCATAAGGCCTATATGCATGTGTCTGGTCTCCTTTGATAGATAACAAGCTAGGACATGTGAATCCAGTGTAAGTAAACCCACATCTATTACCATTCCAGAGTAAATGGAGATACAATGAATGAACACATAATATTTGTACGCTCGCCAGGTACATATTCTACATTTAAAAGGCAATATCACCATTATAAGCAAGATCCCATAATGCAACTGAATGTGTCCTCGTGACTACAAATGTAACTCTGGATGTGATGAAATTGAAATAAATACAACATTTATGATACAGTTTAAAAAGGTATACTCAGATTGGCTATTTATCATTTACATGTTGACTGTTTACTGGTAGTTTTACTCCAAAACACAATTTATTTGAATGCAGCCATGTTACAAAAACATAAATCATCTGAAAACATTGAACTAGTAATAAGTAACAATGAATATCGATCAATATGCATCAACATTCATATTATTTATTATTTTAATCTTTTTAGGAAATGTGTTTTCAGAGTGCAGTGGCTCTGTCAACAGACCTGTCTCTCTGAGCGGCTGAACGCTCTCCCATGTCCTCCGCCTGCTGCTTTATCTCTGAGCCCCGGGTCTCTCAGAGCAGATAAAAGAGTAGCCTTTGGTTTTCAACCTCATAAATTAGCCGACAGTCGTCAATAGTAGGGCTGGCAGCGGGCCAAACGTGTCTGGACAGCTGACAATTTATTAGCCGAATTGGAAATGCGTTCGCTTTGATAAAATATATAAAAAAAAAATACATGTCATTCATAAGTGGATATGCCAAACTATTAAACATCTTTATTTGCTGGACACAGTATACTGTACGCCTGTGTATCGAGGAGAAGTCAACTCCATTCCTATTTTATAGCGAGCATATTCCCACCAAAGATAAAACTGGAGAATAAAATGATGACATTATATATATATTATACCATTACATTTGCTCCTGATGCTACCAATGTAGCAGCTCTAATGTAGGTTAATGTGAGGCCACAGCCAGACAGCACAGGCTGTGTCAAAACCACAACGCATCAAACACGTCTTCAATCACTAGCAATACTACCATCCAGATGGACCATGGTACATACGATCAGGTATGGCGAGGGCCCCATATTTACTCAGGAAAGCGAAGTGCACCATTTATTTTCACCAGAGCCAGTGTAGCAGATGTGAGCCATCCTGCTTTTAACAGTAAAGTGGGAAAGGGTTCATTTACATACATAGGTGCCACACAGTTGAACGATCGACATCAGTGTCAAACTGACAACCAATCTGAGGTCTTTTAATAAGCAGCAGATACAAGCTGGTCTTTTAGAAAAAGGTTCCCCTATAGAGGGTCATTATAGCATAGAAAAGAGGCAGCACATGTTGTTGTGTATGTACGGTATATGTCATATTTCATATGTTTTGTATTGTAATGTATCTTAAACGTATTAACTATTAATTGTATGAGGACCTCAATGGAAATAAGTCCCACGACTTTCTTGTGACATCCTTGATTTGCTGTAAATATGTTTTTTACTGCTTTTCAAATAAATCCAAATCTAAATAAAATGTTTTTAATGTTCAATTGACACTCTGAGAAGCCCTTGACTGTTACGAGTAATTTAAGGTGTTGGACCCAGGTGCAGAACAGAGGAGACGAGGATGGTTTAAGGTGTTGGACCCAGGTGCAGAACAGAAGAGACCAGGATGGTTTAAGGTGTTGGACCCAGGTGCAGAACAGAGGACACGAGGATGGTTTAAGGTGTTGGACCCAGGTGCAGAACAGAGGAGACCAGGATGGTTTAAGGTGTTGGGCCCAGGTGCAGAACAGAGGAGACCAGGATGGTTTAAGGTGTTGGACCCAGGTGCAGAACAGAGGAGACCAGGATGGTTTAAGGTGTTGGACCCAGGTGCAGAACAGAGGAGACCAGGATGGTTTAAGGTGTTGGACCCAGGTGCAGAACAGAGGAGACCAGGATGGTTTAAGGTGTTGGACCCAGGTGCAGAACAGAGGAGACCAGGATGGTTTAAGGTGTTGGACCCAGGTGCGGTGCAGAGGAGACCAGGATGGTTTAAGGTGTTGGACCCAGGTGCAGAACAGAGGAGACGAGGATGGTTTAAGGTGTTGGACCCAGGTGCAGAACAGAGGAGACCAGGATGGTTTAAGGTGTTGGACCCAGGTGCAGAACAGAGGAGACCAGGATGGTTTAAGGTGTTGGACTCAGGTGCAGAACAGAGGAGACCAGGATGGTTTAAGGTGTTGGACCCAGGTGCAGAACAGAGGAGACCAGGATGGTTTAAGGTGTTGGACCCAGGTGCAGAACAGAGGAGACCAGGATGGTTTAAGGTGTTGGAACCAGGTGCAGAACAGAGGAGACCAGGATGGTTTAAGGTGTTGGACCCAGGTGCAGAACAGAGGAGACCAGGATGGTTTAAGGCAGGGGTCCCCAAACTTTTTCCTGTGAGGGCCACATAACTTTTCCCTTCTCTGGTGGCGGCCGGGGTCAGTTTGTAACAGAAAAAGTGTGACGATCGCAGAGGTGCCTAAACGTAAACATTTATTTGTTTTCCAGAAAGCCACACATAACCAAATATTAATAACCGTAGTTTGGGGACCACTGGTTTAAGGTGTTGGAACCAGGTGCGGTGCAGAACAGAGGAGACCAGGATGCAGGTGTAGGTTTCCAAAAAGTAAACACTGTTTTATTTGAGTCGCCGAGCGATAAAGTCAAAACAATAATCGGACTGTACAACAGACGAGAACATAAAGGTGGAGAAAACGTGCGCTCCAGGCTTAACTGAAAACAAAGGCAAACAATAGCGTGAAATACACCCGCGGAGAAAGCTTAGCCTTCGATAATGCTTTACATACAAAAACACACAGCAATCTATGCAACAGGCTCTTAACTTTCCGTGCTGCTGAAGTTAAGGAACGTTAAGGCTTTTTACGCGATACATACGACTCCCGTAGCGAAGGGAGAACCACTGACAGGGGAGTGAGACATGGGAAAGGTATAAAAGAGCTTTTGGATTAACAACACAGACACCGATAGCGGTTAGGTGGCGTAGCGGAGATTGCGTTCGTCACCAACAGGCGAATCCAGCTCACAGCTCCGGGGTTGTCACCAGCTTGGCTGGCCGTTCACACTAATACAATTGGCAGTATTAGAGGGTGGGAGAAGCTGGCGGGGTGGGTCCGGGTCGTTGTAAACAGCGACTCCTACAGTTCGGTCGGGGCGCCTGCTAAGCGCGGATAGGACCTGAGTGGGATAGTGTGATCCTTCCACACGCTACGCCCTCTCAGGGAGGATCCGCGCTGCCAGGTGAAAAGAAGCGGTTGATTGGCTGGACGTGTGTCGGAGGAAGCACGTGATAGCCTCCACAGATCTGACTGTGGGGGGTAAGTGCGCAGCGACCAGGAAGGGGATTGGGAATTGGCATACGACTAACATTGGGATGGGAGAAAATCGGAGGAAAATGGAGGGGGAAAAAGATAAAAAAATAAAAAAACACAGATACCGGTTAACAATTACTGTGATTAAGACAGACAAACATAGATGTACCCACAGGGGAACACCGGAGGCGCTCTCACCCATTAGAGCGAACCCCCAACGTTACACTTGACAGCATGCGGCTTATAAATATAACTAAGAGAGACACCTGTAGGTTTACAGAAAGATTGACAGGGCTTTGGATACACATTTTTCACATAATACATAATATAATAATAATAATACATAATATCAAACAATGTTACTTTTGTATGCTGTTATCCAGTGGCGTCGTTTCAGTAAAAGGCAAGGTATGGCGAGGAGGGAGGGGGGGGGGGTGGATTCTTTTTGTCAAATCAGTTGTGCAATAGTCACTTTTGGTGAGTTGTTTCTATACAATTCACTTATATGACATTTAGGTATGACACAGGACTACACAAGCATTTTTAGTATAGAAATGTGTCAACAGACTAAAGCAGGGAACCACAATATTTTGCATACGAATTATGCAGAATGTAATATCATAACTATCTATTACTTTTCTTGCAATTGAGCCAATTTTCCTTAGGTACGGTTTTGAGGTGTGTGTTCAACAGAATGTAGCATCAAAAACACATTCACAAAAAGTATGGGTTACTGAATGCTGAACTGCACTGTTATAATCACTAAGCCAGACCTTACCTGTGTCCCTGTATCACTTGTCTCTGCTGCCCTTTGATTAAAAAACGTCCCTATGTCCATTTTCCTTTTTTTTGGGCATATTTCAGTTAGTCACAGTAAAAGTCACCTAGTAAAAGTGAGACAATTGACAATATCAAAACATGCTAGGGCTGTACCGAATAGTTCGAAGCTTCGTTCAGAATGTTGACATTCGAATTCTAAATCAACATAAAAAATTGTAATAAAAAAAATAAAAAAAATAATTTGCCAAGGTATACCTTGCCATACCAGAATGACGCCCCTGCTGTTATCTTTATGAGACTGGTCCTCGTTGGAGTTGACTCACTGATAGTCACACAGAACAGGCCTTCACAGTAAGACAAGAGAAAGTGGCACCAACTAAGCACACTTACATTAGGCCTAATCAAGTTCAAGTTCAAGTTCTTTAATAGTTGTCATACAGAAGTACAGAATACTTTAATACAAAATGCTTCTTACTGTTACGCTCCAGAGACTGTGCTAGACAAGATAGTATCAAATAACGTAATAACATAATATAGCATGAATTTAGAAGAAGAAAATGAGGTCACAGTGTTCGGTATAGACATATGTACAATGTTCTGAGTTACCATATAATATACAATACACAATACTATGCAGTGTACTAATGTACAGTACTATCTAGTGCAAAGCAGAAATGGGATGAGGTACAATTTTAGGTACAATTTACAGTAAGGTGTACGAGTTGTAGTGCAATCCTTCATCCATAAATATAAAGTGTGGGGAGTGGGTGCTACAGTGTGTTTGTTTAAAGTGGGTGTGTGCTATAAGTGTGTGGAGTGGGTGCTACAGTGTGTTTGTTTAAAGTGAGTGTGTGCGTGTGGATGTGTGTGCTATGTGCGTTTGGTGGTTGTTGTTGTGTAGTGTTCATTCATTGTTCGTTTAGCAGCCTGATGGCCTGGGGATAGAAGCTTCTTCTGAGTCTTTCTGTGCTCGCCTTGAGACTCCTGTATCGCTTGCCTGACCGCAGCAGTTCAAAGAGGCAGTTGTTCGGGTGACTGGAGTCTTTAATGATTCTCTTAGCCTTGCCCTTGCAACGCTTGTAGTAAATGTTCTGGAGGGTGGGGAGCCCCCCTCCAATTGTGCGTTCGGCTGAACGTGTCACTCTTTGTAGTGTGCTTTGGTCTTGTGCAGTGCTATTCCCAAACCAGGAGGTGATGTTGCCGGTCAAGATGCTCTCTATTGTACATGAGTAGAAGTTCTTAAGGATCTTCTGGCTGACTTGGAACTTCCTTAGGCGCCTGAGGAAGTAGAGGCGTTGTCGTGCCTTCTTCACAACACTGTTAATGTGTGTGGTCCATGTCAAGTCCTCGGATATGTAGGCTCCGAGGTACTTAAAGCTGTTGACTCTCTCAACCGGTGCCCCGTCGATGCTGAGGGGGCTGTAGTCCTTGACCCCCGACCTCCTGAAGTCCACAATCATCTCCTTTGTTTTGCTGACGTTCAGGGAGAGGCTGTTTTCCTGGCACCATCCCGCCAGGACCTTGACCTCTTCCAGGTAGGCCCTCTCGTCGTTGGCAGAGATCAGGCCCACCACCACTGTGTCGTCAGCAAATTTGACGATTGTATTGCTACTCCGCTGAGCCACACAGTCGTGTGTGTACAGGGAGTAGAGGAGGGGACTCAGAACACAGCCCTGGGGGGCCCCTATGTTGAGGGTGATGGATGAGGAGGTGCAGTTGCCTGCTCTCACCACCTGGGGTCTGCCAGTCAGGAAGTCCAAGACCCACTGGCAGAGGTCATAGCCCAAGCCCAGGTCCCTGAGCTTGGCTATGAGTATGGAGGGGACTATGGTATTGAATGCCGAGCTGTAGTCGATGAATAGCATTCTCACATAGTTCCCCTGCCTCTTGTCCAGGTGTGATGCTGCTGTGTGCAGCACATGGGATATGGCGTCCTCCGTGGACCTGTTGGGGCGGTATGCAAATTGCAGGGGGTCCAGGTTGATGGGGAGGGAGGAGCAGATGTAGCCCTTTACTAGCTTCTCGAAGCACTTCATGGCTATGGAGGTGAGAGCTACAGGGCGGTAGTCGTTGAGGCAAGCAGGCTTGGATTTTTTGGGTACAGGGATAATAGTGGACTTCTTCAGGCAGGTGGGGATGACAGCCTGTTCTATGGACAGGTTAAATATGTCAGTGAATACTGGGGCCAGTTGGTCGGCACAGACTTTTAGGACGCGGCCGGGGATGCCGTCTGGACCTGCTGCCTTCCTGATATTCACTTTTTTAAAGGTCCGCCTCACCTCATGCTCTGTTACCCTGAACACTGCGCCTCCATCAGCAGCCGACCCCCCCCCCCCCCATTGCCGAGGCTTGTGAGCTGGTGTTGTTATTACCAGCATCAAACCTCGCATAGAAGGTATTGAGGTCATTTGCTAAGGAGATGTCACTGTTCAGTTTGAGGGAGGCGCCTTTGTAGTCTGTCATCGTTTTGAGCCCCTGCCACATAGCTCTAGAGTCAGCTTGTTCAAACTGGAGTTCAATTTTATCCCTGTAGCGTCGTTTGGCCTCTGACACTGTCCTCCTTACGTTGTATCGCGCCACCTTGTGGTCATTCATGTTGCCTGCCTCTAGGCCGTCGTTGTATGCTTTGGTGCGCTCTCTCAGAGCTTCACGGACGGATTTGTCTACCCAGTGTTTTTGATTTGGGTAAACTTTCATTTTGGTAGTGGGGATTGTTTCTTTCACCCTAGTACAAACATAGTCCAGCACTGTCTCCGTGTAGGCATTAATGTTATCTGTGTCGCGGAACACATTCCAGTCTGTGTTGTGAAACACTGACCGGATCGTATCCTCTGACGTCACATCCCATTTCTGCACCTCTCGCGAGACTACGGGAGTACTTTTAATTCTCTGTCTGTACTTTGGTGAAAGAAAAATGGATGCGTGATCTGACTTACCGAAGCCACTATCAGAATGAGCCTTGTAGCCACCTTTAAATTGCGTGTAACAGTGATCTAGGATGTTACCGCCTCTGGTGTTGCAAGTCACATTCTGATAGAAGTCAGGCAATACCTTTCTCAGATTGGCGCTATTGAAATCTCCCAGAACTAAAATCACAGCAGACGTAATAATTCTCAAGCACAATAAACCAGAGATATGTACCAGCCCACAAATATCAACTCTGGCTACAATATTGCATAAGCTAGAGCACATGCAGCCAAATATCAAACCAATCACAATCAATTAGGGGTGTAACGGTACACAGAAGCCACGATTCGGTACGTACCTCGGTATTGGGGTCACAATTCTGTACGATTTTGGTACAACAGAAAGAAATATATTTATAATTTAATTTATACATTTTAATTTTTTATTTTTTTATAATAATGTATAATTATTATTATATATTTATGATAATTATTATAATTATTATTATTAAATATAATACTTTTCTACATTTACATTTACATTTACATTTAGTCATTTAGCTGACGCTTTTATCCAAAGCGACTTACAAGTTCTGTACGACAAGTCATCAGGAAGGGCACAACTCTATCAGCTGAGCAACAATGTTCATCAAAGTGTTGAGTGCTACAGTGTAGGTTAGTTTATTAGGACAAGTGCATGACAGTACGGTTAGTTAGGGTTAGATTTTTTATTTTTTATTGTTTTTTTTTAAAATTCAGATAATGGTTGAAGAAGTGCGTCTTTAGTCGACGGCGAAAGATTGGACGTGATTCGGCTGTCCTAACTGGGGTGGGTAGTTCATTCCACCATTGTGGGGCAAGGACTGAGAATAGGCGACTTCTCTTTGATGACCCTCCCGGAGCTTGGATAGGAGTAGGTCTGAGGCGGCCAGAAGATGCAGAGCGTAGGGGTCTTGAGGGTGTGTAGTTAGAGACCATTGACCGGAGGTAGGCGGGAGCGGTTCCCTTTGCCGCATGGTATGCTAGGTCGAGGGCCTTGAAGCGGATTCGTGCAGCAATGGGGAGCCAGTGCAGGTCCCTAAGAAGTGGGGTGACATGGGCCGACTTCGGTAGGTTTGAGATCAGGCGGGCCGCTGCGTTCTGAATGAGTTGAAGAGGCTTAGTGGCAGTGGCCGGGAGGCCAGCGAGCAGTGCATTGCAGTAGTCGAGGCGGGAGATGACTGTTGATTGGACGAGGAGTTGGGTGGCTTCTTTTGTCAGGAAGGGGCGGATCCTTCTGACGTTGCTCAGGAGGAATCGGCAGGTTCTGGTCGTCGCTGCGATGTGAGCAGAGAAGTTCAACTGGTCGTCGAGGACAACACCAAGGTTCTTGGCGGTCGGGGCCGCAGTCACAGCTGCATTCTCGACTGTGATTGAAAGGTCGGTTAGGGGGGAGGATTTGGCCGGCAGGTGGAGCAATTCTGTTTTGCTTAGGTTCAGTTTGAGGTGGTTGGACGTCATCCAGGCTGAGATGTCGGACAGACAGGCCGAGATCCGCTCAGAGACGTGGATATCTGAGGGAGGGAAGGAGAGGAAGAGTTGAGTATCGTCGGCATAACAATGGTAGGAGAAGCCATGAGACGTGATAATGTTACCCAGTGATTTAGTGTAGAGGGAGAAGAGAAGGGGTCCCAAAACCGAGCCCTGGGGGACACCCGTCCGCAGGGGGCGGGTGGCCGACAGGGTCCCTCTCCATGACACTTGGTAGGAGCGGTCATTGAGGTATGATGACAGCCATGTCAGCGCAGAGCCAGCCACTCCCATTCCTGCGAGGGCCGCAAGGAGGATCTGGTGGTTGACTGTGTCGAAGGCTGCAGATAGATCTAGGAGAATCAGGACAGAGGAGAGGCCTTTCGCTTTTGCTAAGTGAAGTGCCTCTGTGACCGCAATGAGGGCTGTCTCTGTGGAGTGACCAGTCCTGAAGCCTGACTGATTAGGGTCTAGGAGGTCATTCTGTAAGAGATAAGCAGTAAGTTGGTTGGATACAGCACGTTCAATTGTTTTAGAAAGGAAGGAGAGAAGAGAGACAGGACGGTAGTTGCCTATGACGGTAGGGTTCAGGGTTGGTTTTTTTATGAGCGGCGTGACTCTGGCTTGTTTTAGGGAGGTGGGGACCACCCCCGAGTTGAGTGAGGAGTTGATGGTTGCAGTTAGGAATGGGAGGATGTCTGGTGCTATGGTCTGGAGGAGTGGGGAGGGTAGCTGGTCCAGCTGGCAAGTAGTCGGACGGTTCGACGTTACCAGTGTCAGGGTCTCTGCTTCTGTAATGGGAGAGAAAGATGACAGAGTGAAGGATGAGGTTCTCGATTCAGCATTTGGAATGGGTGGGGGTTGGGAGAAGGAGCTGCGGATGTTCTCCACTTTTTCCTCAAAGAAGTCATAGTCAAGTCATCCTCAAAGTCAGTGATAGTGGTGTCATTCTGTGTTCAGGCATCCACTGAATAAACAAATTGCCTACTGTCCCTTTAACAACTTATCCTTGCTAAGTTTCAGTTTCACTTCTAGAGATAATTTAACTTCACGAGACTGAATACTAGAGAACAGATGACATGTTACAACAATGGCAGAGGATTATTTGGATTTAAACACAGTAGCAGTTCGACTGGAGAGGAGCTCAGTATGTAAGTTTCTTTTTTGTATTTGATCAGCTGTGCCTGAGAGTCCGGCGGGGGAGAATAGTGTGTTTGTTGGCGACGTGTCTTTCCATTGGTTTCATTTGGTTGACATTATTGGGCGAACAACAAAACGAAAGAAAACTGTAAAATTGTAATGACCCTGCAGCTGTTCCAATATAAATGTGCCTTCTTCCTCCGTGCACTTTCGCCCGCTCTGAAGTCGGACTCGGTGTTCTCACACGGACACGGAACCCGCGACTGCCTGCATGCACGACTGGTGTGTGTGCGCGGTGAGGTGTGTTCTTCGTATGGCTGCGCGTACCGCACCGTGACGGCCGTACCGTAAATTTGCGGGACGAATACATGTACCGTTACACCCCTACAATCAACACAATCAATATCAAAGAAATATCAAGGACGAAATACTGTCAGGGTTTAACCTCTTAAGCCCTAGCCATACTTTCACAAATTGAAGATTGCTCCACTTCTACAAGTCAATTAGCATGGTGTTGGTATGTTTGTGACATCTATGGACCTCAAGGAATGTATTCCCAGTGTCAGAAATATTGTGTCTGTTACTATACTTGAGTAAATTGTAATGAACCAAAGGAGAATATAAATTATTATTATAATGAATTTGTTTTTCATCTTTGACGGTGAATAACACCATGCTAGGATTTATTGGTAAAGGATTTGCACTACAACTCGTACACCTTACTGTAAATTGTACCTAAATTGTACCTCATCCCATTTCTGCTTTGCACTATATAGTATTGTATATTAGTACATTGCATAGTATATTGTATATTGTATGGTAACTCAGTTACTTCTATTCTGCATCGAACATTGTACATATGTCTATACTGAACACTGTGACCTCTATTTTTACTTCTATTTTACATGCTATACTATTTTATTTCATACTTATCTTGTCTAGCACAGTCTCTGGAGCATAACAGTAAGAAGCATTTTGTATAAAAGTATTCTGTACTTCTGTATGACAACTATTAAAGAAACTTGAAACTTGAAGTGAATAATTGCCACTGAGCTCATTCAGCACCTTCTTGAGATCAAGTGTATAAAAGTCTGAGCAAATTAATAAAGGGCAGATGATTTACAGTTTTTTTTGTAGATACAGTACTGAATTTTGCCATCCGGATACATTCATATAAATATGAATATAGAATATCAGGCCTATAAATTACCTTATTATGGCCAAGTCATAATTATCTATGGATCGGGCCAAATCTCCTCTTTCCAATGGCAGAGGTAAATCTGGTTTAGTACCACCAGGCGCCCGTAACAGGGCTGCAAAAACCATGAATGAAATCTACTGTAGTGCAGTTATTCTTTTGTAATGAAAAATGCTCCCCCATTTTTCATCAGATTGAGACAAAAAGAGTGTTAAAGAAACAAATTATGTTCTATTTTATGGCAATAACGTTCATGTTTATTCTACCCGTGAGACATAATCACGAAAAATTACGTTAAAACGAAATAAGTGAGCTGGATAGTGTCGTTTTATGAAATTCGAAAGCCCATCGAAAGCCCTGCGTCTATTCTTTCATAAGACTACAAACACGTATGACAGCAACATTTCGGTACCGGGCCCGTCGGGCTTAAGGGGTTAAACAGTGTGGGTATCAAGCAGGAAGAAAGACTGTCAGGTTCTAAACTGTGTGGGTATCAAGCAGGAAGAAAGACTGTCAGGTTCTAAACTGTGTGGGTATCAAACAGGAAGAAAGACTGTCAGGTTTTAAACTGTGTGGGTATCAAGCAGGAAGAAAGACTGTCAGGTTCTAAACTGTGTGGGTATCAAGCAGGAAGAAAGACTGTCAGGTTCTAAACTGTGTGGGTATCAAACAGGAAGAAAGACTGTCAGGTTTTAAACTGTGTTGGTATCAAACAGGGAGAAAGACTGTCAGGTTTTAAACTGTGTGGGTATCAAGCAGGAAGAAAGACTGTCAGGTTCTAAACTGTGTGGGTATCAAACAGGAAGAAAGACTCTCAGGTTTTAAACGGTGTGGGTATCAAACAGGAAGAAAGACTGTGAGCATCTAACATTGGAGAAAGACTTACTATTTTGTAAATAGTCAATATTATTTGTATTTTCATTATCTGCACTGCTTTTACTCTTTTTTATTATCTGTCTATTTTATGCTCATTTTATGTCTATTTTTACTGCTGTGAAGCACTTTGGGCTGCACTGTATAAAAGGTGCTATACAAATAAAGTATATTAAATGCACAAAACCAGTCAACCAGCTCGCACTGTATTACAGTAACACCACGGTGGGCGTTGATGGTGTTAAACACACAATAAAATCTGAACTGCCCTTGAACGGATGCTGTAGAATTATCCGCTGGTATTTCAAACGGTGTGAGGATGTCTCTCGTGGGGTGAAAGGTGGCTCAGGAGGTAGAGCCATCGTCTGGTAATCCTAAACGTTCCTGGTTTCATTCTGGCTCCTCCCGGCAGCGTGTCAAAGTGCCCTTGAGCAAGACACTTGGCAGTTGGCACCTTGCATGGTTGCCTGCTCCGTCGTTGTGTGAATGTGAATACAAAAGGCATCGGCAATAATTAAGTCACTCCAAGTGATACTACATAATACTACAACTCCCACAACAATTCGGAAAAGTGCATTACCGGCCAGATCCTGGTAGTGGTGCTGTCTCGAGAATGGAGTACTCCTTGGTTTCAGACCGGATGTAAATTTTTTTCATTCAGGCCTACTTTTTTTGTTAGCGTGAAGCTATGCCTTCATCAGATCGCATGGAATACCTTTTGCGACGCCAAATTCAGTATGCAGTAAAGGAATATAGCATCAGCCAATGGACATATCGATCTACCAGATGGCGATCAATAACTGGGAAATCCTTTTTGGTCTCCAACCGGCCACAGGTAAGAAGGATTTCATGCTGATCAGGCCTTGTTAGCATAGCCAACCAGCCGATGAATGAATGAAAACTTTATTTAACAGATTGCAGAATGTGTACAATACAGTACGGCTCAATACACACAATTGTTAAGAGGATGCAGACCAGAGAAAGACGTTTGTCTTGTTTACATCAGGGTCCCCCATTTTCAATTTATAGTGACATTCATGACATACACAACATACATGACATCATGACACATCAGTGTATGTTGCTACAATAACGAATGCCGTTATTGGTAATCAATAATCAGAAACAACGTGTGTGTGTGTGTCCCCTTTCATGCATTCATGGTGGAACATGATACCGATCATATGCATTTTGATTTTAAACCTATTCATCATCACGCTATAAAATGGGAACGTATAGATGAAAAAATTATTTAGTGTGGTGATTTTTGGCTGGTGAAAATGCTGAGTGGCTAGTGACTTTGGAAAACCACTAGAGCCACAGTGGCTAGTGAGCCAAAAAGTTAATGTCATCCCTGGGTGTGTGTGTGTGTGTTGGTGGTGTGTGTCGGTGTGTGTGTGTGTGTGTGTGTGTGTGTGTGTGTGTGTGTGTGTGTGTGTGTGTGTGTGTGTGTGTGTTGTGTGTGTGTGTGTGTGTGTGTGTGTGTGTGTGTGTGTGTGTGTGTGTGTGTGTGTGTGTTGGTGGAGTGTGTGTGTGTGTGTGTGTTGGTGTGTGTTGGTGTGTGTCGGTGTGTGTGTGTGTGTGTGTTGGTGGTGGTGTGTGTGTGTGTGAGTGTGTGTGTGTGTGTGTTAGTGGTGTGTTGGTGGTGTGTGTGTGTGTTGGTGGTGTGTGTGTGTGTTGGTCAGTGATGCCACAGATTACTTGTAAAAGTAATCTGATTACTGATTACTCCTTTAAAAAGTAATCTTAGTTACTTTACTGATTACTTGATTATCAGAGTAACTTAGTTACTTTGAAAGTAACTAGGTTACGAAGTCGTCCCCCCTGCTGCTGCCACAACATAAGAATGACACATTTTTTTTTAGTAAAATGTACTCAGTTTGAGTAAAATGTACTAATAGGGCAGGTAGGCCTATCTATAGATCTATATATTTCACAAAAGATAAATGGTCAATAACACCACATGTAGGCTGATATGTAGCCTACCTTTGAGGCCTGCCCTATTCAGATATGGTTCTAATGTTCCTAGTGAAACAGGGGAGAGGGGTGAGTAAACCAGTGATTATATCTCAGTAACAGAATCTTCTCAAACCTCTTGTCAGAAAGTCTGTTCCTTCTAGGCGTGAGCACCAACCCTCCCAGACTAAAAAGCCGTTCCACAGGAGCACTTGATGGGTTGGAGTGTTATACTTCAAGAAAATGTTCTTTATGTTTGAAGGTCTATCCAGTATCTGAAGCTCATGCTCTTAAAAAACAGTCTATTAAACGGTACTGCTCCTACTATGCTATTATTATTATTATGTATTATTGTGTGCTACTGACAACCTACATACTGCAGTATGGTGTTCCATGTTCATGAATAGTGCAATGCAAAAGATGTTTAACTCAAAGGTGGAACATACCTGCACTATGGCATCTGGAAGGCCTGCAGTCGTGTCCTGCAGGGTGTCCTTCAGAGTGCATCAGCACTTCAAGTGTGGGTAGTAAAGTTTAAATCCAGTAAAGAAATCCAGCTTTTGCTGTTTGGCTGGTGCACCTCCGAGTCCTGTAGAAGTCGATGCTTCGGCTTCTATCCGTTTGGTCGTGCTGTGCTGTATATTCCAGATGCGGTAGACAGTATTTTGTTTCCTCCTCATAGTGAATGTTTTTTTCACCCGGCTTAGCTGACACAAACGTTAAGTAGTAGACTAGTGATTGAACTTCCAGTGCAAGAAAGTGTTACCAGCGTGAGCGTCTCCCTGCTAGCTCGCTATAGTTTAGGTCAGTCTGATAATAACAATAACAGCCGCGCCCACCAGCATGGTACAACTCCGTGAGGTTGCGTGCTGTGACGTCACTCCCCAATACAAGGAAAACAGCTTCAAACGTATTTTTGACTGTCGAAAACGATAGAAAATACTGCATTCCGCCTGCATTATGATGAGATAGCAACGAAATAGTAACGCACAGCCACTTGGACAAGTAACTGCAATCAGATTACTGGCTTGTAAAGATTAACGCGTTAGATTACTATTTTCGGGGAAAAGTAATCAGATTACAGTAACGCGTTACTTAGTAACGCGTTAGTGGCATCACTGGTGTTGGTGGAGTGTGTGTGTGTGTGTGTGCATGTCAGCACAGTGCTGATCAGGAAAAGCTGTGTGTTGTGTTACAGGGGAATGTGGTGGCATTCTAGTATCGAAGGGAAAGTCCACATTTTTAAGAAGCCGATGTGATTGGTCACAAACAGGCAGTTCTTTCAGGCCCCCCCGGTTTGGGTCTTGGGACATTTTGGCATAGATAGATATATATATATAAAGGCTGGATGACTCACCCGCGCTGCTGGCCGACGGAGACCCATGTTGCCACATGGCGGCCATCTTGCTACAGGGTAGCACGCCCACTCATAACATGAATGTCTATAGTGCATGTACTATTGAAATAACCATAGCTTGCTCAATTTTCAACCGTTTGGTTTGTTAAAAAACGTCAGAAATGTAGTTATACGTATAATGGAATTTCATATGATTTTTTTTTTTTTTTAGCAAGAATCATAGTCACATTAATAATGTTTATAATAAACCAAACCGTTTGTAAATCCGTCAAGATTTCAGCGAGTTAAAAGAGTATTTTTATTTGTGCAGATCACTCACCTTAAAGCAGTGGTCCACTGAAGCAGGACGGTGAACTTTATATATATCTATGCATTTTATCCAAATGAACACTGTACAGGCGTAGTGCAGAGCTGTGTGATGGCTATATGACGTACATGCGTAGTGCAGAGCTGTGTGGAAGTGTTTCTGCCTCAGAAGCCAAACCACTGGCACACATGCTCTTTACGAGGACTGAAGGGACTCCCAGTCGGTCACAAGGGAGAGAGGCTTCTTGGAAAACGTGGACTATTACGCCTCCCTCCTCCCGTTGACGCTATTGATTGATTGATGTCTTTATTGAAGCAATAAAACAAGGATTGTGCAATACAATACAAAGATGATTGATCATAAGGATAGAAACAATAGAAACACAGATAGGTGCGATCAAAGACACACATGATTAAATTAACCCCTGCTCGCTAAAACAGGGCATACTGTGTTGTTTCAGTGTAACGTTCAGGGTTCTTGTCTTAGGAACCCAACTGTCATTCTGGAGTTATGCCCCCTGGTGGTTGGTATCTGCACCCACTGTTGGTCACGCCCCATTCCTGATGTGTCACTCCATGTTCTGTCACCACTGGGCGCTGTCACTTTGCTGTCAATTACCCTGTCACTAATTGACGCATTGGAATGTTGGTGTTTGACTATATATTCACTTGTTGGCCACTCCATCCCTGTCGAGGCTTCAGACCGTGTTTCGTGTGGAAGGAGCTGGAGATACTGCGGACCTTCTCGCTCTTGATTATTCTCATGTATCTACCTCGCTCTCAAGTCGACGCCCGGCGTCTTTCCCTGGATTCCCTGCGCTCTGTGTTCTTACATTAAAAAGGCACCGCTAAGAAAGAGCAATCATTCTCCGACTCGTATTATTTCCTCCTCTACTGGACTCACCATTGCTTACCTGCACTGCAACCGTAACATTTCAGCACATGATTTTTTAATAGTGCGGTCACTGAATTTAGGTCTGTGCTCAAAAGAAAAAAAGAAAAAAACGATACCTAGGGGAATAAAGGCTCGTAAAATAGAACACCCTGTTGGAAACGCAGGGATTGCCAGCAGAGAAATGTTGCCCGTGAGCCAAGGCCCCAGAAATAGGGGCACACAGATATAGCTGCAGTGGAGAACGTGTTAATATAGCCCACATTAGTTCTGGGCGATATGCCCAAAATATCATATCACAATATGTTTCTTGCTTTTGACAGTATAACAGTATTCAACGGTATAGTCTTCCGGTACAAATTACAATGTGATACGACATGTTTTCTATGTCTATATATATCTTGTAATACAATTGTCAAGGTCCTATTTCATTCTATTTTCTACCTTTTAATACTGCTGCAATTCACTTAGAAATATTAGGGGTGGGAATCACCAGTTTCATCACGACACCATACGATATATATTACAATGTTTATATATCGTTGAAGGCGGTATGGTAAAAATCCATACTCAGTCATTATACCCAGCCCAACTTCAAAGTGGCTCGGGGGAATATATACTGTCCTCTATAATATAATAGGAATGAAAGGAAGAGAGAGAGAGAGAGAGAGAGAGAGAGAGAGAGAGAGAGAGAGAGAGAGAGAGAGAGAGAGAGAGAGAGAGAGAGAGAGAGAGAGAGAGAGAGAGAGAGAGAGAGAGAGAACACACGTGTGGTGTGAGTGTGTGTCTTATTGCGTGTTACTGTGTGTGTGCATGCGTGTGTATACATTTGTGCACCGCGTACATCCTCACGCCTTTCCGCTCATGACACGTGTGTGTGTGTCTCCGAGTAGTCTTGTATGACTGCGTGGTGTGTATATGTTGTCTGTGTGTGTGTGTACTTACTCGTGTGTGTGTGTGATCACGTGTGTGTGTGTGTGCTAACATCCTTAGCTCTGCACTAAGTCCTGAGGGCGGCAGAGAGCGTGCGCCTCATTACCGCCAATTTACATTTTTACTTCTCCACTGTACTGTATGTCTTCTGCTACCTGTACCTCCCCCATGCGGCTACGATGCCAAGGGGATCAATAAAGGAATATCTTATCTTAGCAGCAGCTACAGAACATTAACGGTGATCAGCCACACGGGATCATCCCTATGTTCCCCGGGTCCTATATGTTCCCCGATTGATTGATTAATTGATTGAAAATATTATTATTTTTTTTTATTTTATTAATTATTAATGTCCGCCTTGTTTCGAACTGGTTAAGCTTAGGCCCTCTTTCGAAGTTGGTTAAGGTTAGAGTTTGGAATCAGGGCTGGTGGTCTGACTATCTATCGCTACCGGGGAACATAGGACCCGGGCAGGGGCGTAATTATGGGGGGACACATAATGGCTGCTTGGCCATCTCTGAGCCGTCATGCAGAGTCAAGTAGCCAGGTGAGCACCCGGCGCTAAGTACCACCGCTGTCTTCGCATATCAACAACAGCCCAGTATTCAGGTGTGCTCAAATAGGCTACATACTGTAACACCCCTCCCCAGTTTGGTATGAAACTGTGATAAATAGCGCGATCGCGATCTCTCTCTCTCTCTCTCTCTCTCTCTCTCTCTCTCTCTCTCTCTCTCTCTCTCTCTCTCTCTCTCTCTCTCTCTCTCTCTCTCTCTCTCGCTCTCTCTCTATCTTTATCTCTCTCTATCTTTCTTTTTCTCAATCTTTCTTTCTCTCTATTTCTCTTTATCTCTCTCTGTCTCTCTCTCTATTTTTCTCTCTCTCTTTTTCTCTCTCTCTGTCTCTCTCTCTCTATATCAATTCAATTCAATTCAAATGGGCTTTATTGACATGGGAAACAAATTGCCGAAGCCAAACAAAACAAAACAATCAAACAGAGAAAACAAAAGAAATCAGTACATTACAGACGGAATTTCTTGTACAGTCTTTATGGTGGTTGTATTCCGTTGGATGTCCTTTTCTTGTCACAGCAGCTCACACATCTTGCTGCTGTGTTTGCACATTCTTGTATTTCTCCCAGTAGGTATGGGAGTTTTGAGTTATTGTCCATGTTTTCAAAGTCTGTTTGGGTGTTTGCAATTTGTGGGAAGTATATGTCTCTGGTGTCTTGGTATAGTGGGCAGGTTGTAGTATATGTCTCTGATCTCTTGGTATAGTGGGCAGGTTGAAGTATATGTCTCTGATCTCTTGGTATAGTGGGCAGGTTGAAGTATATGTCTCTGATGTCTTAGTATAGTGGGCAGGTTGAAGTATATGTCTCTGATGTCTTGGTATGGTGGGCAGGTTGTAGTATATGTCTCTGATCTCTTGGTATAGTGGGCAGGTTGAAGTATATGTCTCTGATGTCTTAGTATAGTGGGCAGGTTGAAGTATATGTCTCTGATGTCTTGGTATAGTGGGCAGGTTGTTAAGAAGTGGAGCTCGGTTTCCACCTCATCTTGTGTGCAGTGGGTGCACAGTCTGTCTTCTCTTGGGAGCCAGGTCTGCCTATGGCGGCCTTTCTCGATGGCTAGGCTGTGCTCGCTGAGTCTGTACCTAGTCAAGGATCTTCTTAGTATTGGGTCAGTCACAGTGCTCAGGTATTCTGCCACTGTGTACTCTCTGTTTAGGGCCAAATAACATTTCAATTAGCTCTGGTTTGTA
>NW_028171512.1:50554-68054 GCF_963971535.1 Notolepis coatsorum
TGGATGGATGGATGGATGGATTGGATGGATGGATGGATGGATGGATGGATGGATGGATGGATGGAGGGAGGGAGGGATGAACAGATGAATCCCTGTGGTAAAATGCAGTGTATCATACAGTGTTCCCTAAAAGTTTCAAGTTTCAAGTTTTGTTTTATTTGTCACATATAAAGTACAGTGAAATGCTTGGTTCTGTATAAAGTACATGTACATTACAGTGAAATGCTTGGTTCTGTATAAAGTACATGTACATTACAGTGAAATGCTTGGTTCATACAGTAAAAAAGTTAAAGGGGAATAAAGTCCCAAGACTATACAAATATACAATATACAATACAAACTAAAGTACAACCTAAAGTACAATGAAGTAACAATGCAGACAAGGAAGTACAATGTAAACGTAAAAAACAAAAATGCTAAATGCAAAACTGAGGTATGGATGTAGTGCAAATATTTACATATAGATAAATATCAATAATCAGTATTTTGTTAGCAAGGTATTTTAGATGGGAAATAACTTCCACAATGACTCACACATTACTTACTTGAACTGCAGGCAGTCATTCAAAAGAACGGGGTGTATCTGGGTATCACGTCTTGGAACAAAACTAGGTTGGTGCACCGGTGGGTTCTGTAGCAGCTAGCCGGCTGAATGTGAGATGTTTGAAGTGACAGTGTTGTCTCGTGGGACGTGGTCCAAAAACCGTTCTGCCACCCCCACATCTCCCACTCTGCCTCCTCTGCCACCCCACAACCGTCTGCCTCCAGATATGGGGGTAGAAGAGGAGGCAGAGTGGGAGGATGTGAGGGCAAAGAAGCCGACACAACCCCCCCCCCCCCCCCCCCCCCTCCTCACTCCCCCCTCCTCCCCAGGTTGTACTGCACCCCCCCCCCCCCCCCACCCCCCCCCCCCTCTTGTCACTGTTAAAGCGTCTCTCTCTCACACTCCTCTGTCTGGGTCGAGTGCCAGAAGCCCTCTTGAGGACAATGTTCAACAGAACAGAGTGTGCTGCTCGCCTGTTAGGGCTGTTAAGGTGAGGGGGCTGGGGAGAGAGAGAGAGAGAGAGAGAGAGAGAGAGAGAGAGAGAGAGAGAGAGAGAGAGAGAGAGAGAGAGGAGAGAGAGAGAGAGAGAGAGAGAGAGAGAGAGAGAGAGAGAGAGAGAGAGAGAGAGAGAGAGAGAGAGAGAGAGAGAGAGGAGAGAGAGAGAGAGAGAGAGAGAGAGAAGGAGAGAGAGAGAGAGAGAGAGAGAGAGAGAGAAGAGAGAGAGAGAGAGAGAGAGGAGAGAGAGAGAGAGATGAGAGAGATGGGAGAGAGGAGAGTTTAACGTTTAACACCACTAATGGACTGTGGTGAGTGGTGTTGTGTGGAGAGACAGCTGCCTGGGCATGTGAACACCCTGTATCTCCTCTCCTATCCTCTCCTCTCTTCTATTCCCCTTTCATCTCCTCCCTCTTCTCTTCTTTTCTTTTCTCTTATCTTCTCTTCTCGTCTCTTCTCTTCTCTTCTCTCCTCTCTTCTCTTCTCCTCTCTTCTCTTCACTCCTCTCTACTAATCTTTTCCCATCTCCTCTCCTCTCCTCCCCTCTTATCTCTTCTCTTCTCCTATCTTCTTCTCTCATCTACCGCTACTGTTCCTAATTTATGCAAATGACATGTCGTCAGCTTGTGACTGCAACTTGTTCCTGTTTGCGGACGACTCAGCCCTGCTGGTCTCTGACAAGACAAGTTACAGGTTGAAAAAACCCTCAGCTCGGAACTAGGCAAAATCTGCATATGGCTTGCCGATAACAAACTATCATTACACATGGGCAAAACAGAGTCCATTCTCTTCGGTTCAAATAACAAACTCAGCAAGACCGACGGCTTCTCAGTTACAGTGGGTGACAATGTTGTCACAAGGAAAGAAGATATTACCTACCAATCCTAGAGGCAAATCTTTCCTGTGACAAAATGGCATCCAATGTAATAAAAAAAGTCAACCAACGAACTCGATTCTTGTACCGGATCTCCTCTCTGGTAAACAAGAATACCCTGAAGACTCTGGCAGGAGCACTCATTCAAGGGTACTACGACTATGCTTGCACCTCATGGTACCAAAGCACCTCAAAGGTGCTAAAAACAAAATTACAAACATCTCAAAACAAACTGGTCAGACTACTGCTTGACCTGACTCCTAGAACCCACCTCACCCCTGCCCACTTTGACAACCTAGGATGGCTTAGAGTAGACGACAGAGTACAGCAACTTGCAATGGGCCTGGTCTACAAGATACACTACACGACCAAGGTACCCATGTACATGTCAAAATACTTCCCAAAGGTCAGTGAATACCACGATCACAACACCAGAGGGAGCTCCACAAATCATGTTAAACCCAGATTCGGCTCAAACAAGGGACTAAACACGTTTCGCAATTATGCCACATCAATGTGGAACACACTACCCAAAGCTGTAAAGGAATGTGAATCACTACCCACTTTCAAAAACACTCTCAAAAAACACCTACGGGAGACTGCAATTCGAAACTGGCCCATGTAAATGTCCAAACACAACCCCCTCCAATGTACAGTAAAAATGACCAAGTATGGTCTTGTCAATATTCCAATGTACAGTGTTGCTTGTACAGTTGTACAGTGTCCCCCACCCACCCCTCCTACCCAACCCCCCCCCCCCCCCCCCACTCCTACCCAACCTCCCCACCACCCACCTAACCACCTCCAATGTACAGTACCCCCCCAACCCCCCCACCTACCCAACCTCCTCCAATGTACAGTTTCTACGTCAAATGTATATACTTCTTTTCTGGACTCTTTTCGTATCACAAACAGTACTGTATTTGCAAATCTGGTATGTCATAAATGTATAGATGTAGCAGTACTGTCTATCTGTATGTCATGTATGTCATATATGTTACGATGAATTGAAAATGGGGGACCCTGATGTAAACAAGACGAAAGTATTTCTCTGGTCTGCATCCCCTTAACAATTGTATGTATTGAGCTGTACTGTACTGTACCCATTCTGCAATCTGTTAATAAAGTTTTCAATCAATCAACCAATCTTCTCTCCTCCCCCTCCTCTCTTCTTCTCTCCTTTCTCTTCACTTCTCTCCTCTCATCTCTTCTCCTTTCTTCTCATCTCTTCTTCTCTCCTCTCTTCTTCTCTTATCTCCTCTCCTCCCCCCTCTTCTCTTATCTCCTCTCCTCTCTTCTCCTCTCTTCTTATCTCCTCTCTTCTTCTCTTATCTCCTCTCCTCCCCCTCCTCTCTTATCTCATCTCATCTCTTCTCCTCTCTTCTTATCTCCTCTCTTCTTCTCTTATCTCCTCTCCTCCCGCCTCCTCTCTTCTCATCTCTTCTTCTCTCCTCTCTTCTTCTCTTATCTCATCTCCTCTCTTTTCCTCTCTTCTTATCTCCTCTCTTCTTCTCTTATCTCCTCTCCTCCCCCCTCCTCTCTTCTCATCTCTTCTTCTCTCATCTCCTCCTCTCTTATCTCCTCTCCTCTCCTCTCTTCTCCTCTCCCCTGTCTTCTCTCCTCGGGATAACATTTGACACACAACACTGTTTGCATTTCGCTTGCATGTGTAAGAAAAACAAATCCTTTCATCAGCCCATCATCCATTACATAATTTAATTTCCATTTAAACTCCCCTCCCCTGTTGCTCCCACAGCTACGACCTGCTGAGAGTCTTCAGCCTCTTAAACGCTTCCCCCACCAGGCCCTCTGTTGGGTCCCTGACACACACACACACACACACACACACACACACACACACACACACACACACACACACACACACACACACACACACACACACACACACACACACACACACACACACACACACACACACACACACACACACACACACACACACGAACGGCCATGCTAGTCAGACCCTGCACCTGTGGGCTCGCAAGGGCCACATTGTTACTACAGTATATGTCTACATACTATTATACTACAACCACTTTGCGCCCTGAAATACAAATACATGCACATTGCTGACAAGATTTTATCCAAAGCGATTTACAAATTGTGTGCAACAGGGTCCACCTCTGATGGCCGAGGATCAGTGGTGTTGTTCGTCTAGTAGTGCAGCCTTTGAGTGCTTCACTCTGAGTGCATAGTAGCATAGACATAGTACTGTACACGGTAGGTAGTAGCATAGCCATAGCATAATACATAGTAGAAGATAGTAGTTGTAGTGGCCGACTGTCATTCCTGGGTTGTAGACAGTCGTCCACGATGCACCTGCTATTGTGCCTTTTCACTCTGTACCAAAGTTGTAGATGTTGAATGAATTGAATGTCCACAGTTGCTCCTCTTACGGTTTACAGGGTTTATTGTTGTCCAAGGGTAAATGATAGTGAATTAAGGGTTAAACAGAACAGTCGTCAATTGCTCCGTGTTCCAACAGTAAAAAAGGTGAAGGTAAATCCTCCGCATGTGCATGGCTCATAGTAATCACCTAGTGGGCTATATTGGGTGGTGAGCCCCCTAGTGTCCAAACATAAATGGTTCAGTGCATGGTTCTAATATATACATAATATAATATATACATACAATAATAATATAATATATATATATAACATAATATATATAATAATAATATAATTATATATAAATCCACCTAGTCGGTTTCTGCCTCTACACACCGGCCCCTTAATTGTGCACCAAAACACAATTATAAAATGATATATGCATCAAAGAGGCAAAGAAGCCGACACAACCTACAGTCAATGCTAATGTCCTCAAGAATAAACAATATGAAATCACAATTCTAAACATAAAGAAACTTGACAGGGTCCTGTGGTTTTCACCTGTTGTCCCTGAGCATGGGAAGAACAAATCAGTTAGTGAGTCAAGTAACAGTTAAGGTAACTCAATAATATTAATTTTTCTTTTATTTATTTTTTTATAACAAACAGAGCCATATAGCTCTGACAGGCATACAGCCAATGTCTATTCAATGTCCATTCAATGGCCATGCCCTATTTTGCGGCAGGGACCAGTAAGCATAGCTTACTGATCGGTCGTTCCAACGTGTTAGTTCTGGTTTGTAGGAGCACGCTGCGCACAAATCCTCTGGATCCAGGGCGTGTCTCCAGGACTCTTGCCATGACCCAGGACCCACGGGGTGCATTGGAGTCTATGATCAGAACAATGTCCCCTTTTGTGAAGTTCCTCCTGGTTCTATTCCATCGCTGCCTTTCTTGGAGAAGTGGAAGATATTCCTTCACCCATCTGGTCCAGAACAGATCCGAGATGTACTGAACTTGCCTCCAACGGCGCCTAGCGTACAGGTCATCTGGGTTGAACACACCAGGTGGCAGAACAGGCTGGACCTTAAGCTGAAGAAGATGGTTAGGAATAAGAGCTTCCAAATCATTCAGGTCATTTGAGACATTTGTCAGTGGGCGACTGTTCAAAATGGCTTCCACTTCACACATGATAGTTGAGAGCGCTTCATCATCAAGAGTTTGTTGCTTAGTGACTGATAATAGGGTTTTCTTGACCAGACGGATTAATCTCTCCCATATTCCACCATGATGGGCTCCATACAGGGGATTAAAAGTCCATTTCACATTCCTTTGCTGTAGGGCTTGTGCTATTTGAACATGATTCCGCTCCTTTAAGGCTTTCTTTAGCTCCTTTTCTGTTGAGACAAGGTTGGTCCCATTGTCAGACCTTATTCCAATCACTTGGCCTCTTCTACTGATGAAACGTCGGAATGCGTTAATACAAGAATCCGTATCCAACGAATGAGCCACTTCTAAATGTATCGCTCGGCTGGCGAGGCACATAAAAATTACTCCATATCTTTTCTGCATAGTCCTTCCTCTCTTTACTTCAATCGGCCCAAAGTAGTCGACCCCCACATGTGAGAACGGTGGCAAATCTGGTATCAACCTGTCTTTGGGTAAATCTGCCATCTTTTGCTCTCCACCTGTAGCGAGTAAACATCGGCATACAGTACAATCAGATATGACTCTTCTTGCCAGAGCGTTGGCTGAGGGAATCCAGTACTTTTGCCTCAATCTTGACAACATGTGGTTTCTGCCGCTGTGACCAACCTTGTTATGGATACTTCGGAGAATGATATGGGAGACATTCTTGGGAAGAATTACTGGGTGTTTCGTTTCTTCTGGCATTGCCATTTTGTTCAATCGTCCCCCAATTCTCAAGATACCATTTTCAAGGACTGGATCAAGTCTGTACAGTGAACTGTTCTTCTTGACAGAACCATTGGCTTGCAGTGCTGTCAGTTCCTCCAAAAAGCTTTGTTTCTGACAAAAGAGTATTATAGCTACTTCCGCCTCTTCCAGATCATCAATGGTGAGTGTGATAACAGTCATCGTCTCTTTGAACCTTGTCATCTCAGCCTCAACCATCTGCTTTTGCTTGTCCACATCCTTCAGTTGTGCTTGCACAATGGTAAGCACTTCCTTCCGCTTTTTGCTAAATTGTAACAAGATGCTTTTCAAGTGCAGAAACCACGACGCTGCTCTGTTTAGTTTACCCCAGTCAGAAAAATGAAGTATCATTTTGCTTGTTGCCTCTTGTTCGTGTTCATTGATTGCGTTCACGGTGACCTTTTCTTTCTTTACTTCAGGGTCATCGGGATTGTCAACGGCAATTCGGTCAGGCTGTTTCGGCCATTCTTTTTCAGGTTGGTTCAAGAAAACTGGACCATTGCACCAAGTGTCGCACTTTAAGAACGCCTCAGCATGGAGACCGCGAGAAGCGTGGTCTGCCGGGTTCAATTTGGTGCTTATGCACCTCCACTGCGATACATCTGTTGCTTCTCGGATGACGCTCACCCGATTGGCCACAAAGGTGTGAAACCTTTGGTTTTCATTATTTATATACTTTAGTACCGTCGTACTGTCTGTCCAGAACATGGAACTTTCAAGAGGGATTTTGAGCTCAGTCGTCAACATTCGGTCAATGCGTACAGCAAGGGCTGCTGCAGTAAGCTCCATCCTAGGGATCGTTATTTGCTTGAGAGGTGCCACCCTCGCCTTTCCCATTATGAAGGCTGTGTGCGCATCATAATTTTTGTTTGACATCTTCAGGTAGGCGACGACACCATACCCCATCTCACTTGCATCGCAAAAGAGGTGTAACTGTGCAAATTGGATTGACCCGAATTGTTTGGGTTTGACACACCGTGGGATACTGAAGTCTTCCATCTGCTTCAAACCCATCAACCATTTCTGCCATGGTTTTCTAATGGCCTCTGGAATTTCCTGATCCCATCCGCTATCATGCTTGCACAGTTGTTGTAACATGTGTTTAGCTTTAAAAACAAAGGGGGCAAGAAACCCAAGTGGATCATAGACTGAGCTTACAATGGAAAGAATACCTCGTCTTGTCTCCGGTTTGGGTTTCAGGCTGACTTGGAACTTGATGGTGTCTTCTTCCACGCACCACTGTATTCCAAGCGCTCTTTCGATGGGAAGAGTTTGTTTCTCCAAATCCAGGGTCTTCACTTCCTTGGCTCTTCCCTGTTCAGGAATTGAAGCAAGCACAGTTCTGCTGTTACTTATCCACTTGGTTAAGTTGAACCCTCCTTTTGCACATACGTCTTTCAGCTCTGCACAAAGTCTCACGGCCTCTTCTTCTGTGGAAACAGACTTTAAACAATCATCCACATGGAAGTTGTGTCGAACAGTGTCAACTGCTTCGGCTGAGAATGCTTCCGTGTTGTCCTCTGCAGATTTCAGTAGGGCGTAACTGGCACAGCTGGATGAGGATGTAGCACCGAACAGGTGCACCGTCATCCTGAACTCAGCTAGGGGTTTAGATATGTCCCCACCAGGCCACCATAGGAAGTGAAGGTAGTCGCGGTCTGAGGGTGCAACCTTGACTTGATGGAACATTCCTTCCACATCAGCCATTAAAGCTACTGGTTCTTGTCTGAACCGCATCAAAACGCCAAGCAACGTGTTAGTAAGGTTGGGACCTTGGATCAGATTGTCATTCAGGGAAGTTCCTTGTAGTGAGGCAGAGCAATCAAAAACAACACGAAGTGAGTCCTTCCTCGGGTGGCGAACCCCACGGTGTGGTATGTACCATACCTTTCCACTGTCAGCCTTGAGCTCTTCTTGTGGCACAGGCTCAGCATGACCTTTCTGTATTACGCCTTCCATAAATGTTCTGTACTACTGGTGGAAAGCTGGATTCCGGTGGAACTTTCTCTTTAGTGACATCGTTCTTTGTTCTGCTAGATGGCGATTGTTTGGCATTCTGGTTTCCCTTTGCTTGAATGGAAGTGCAAGCCGATAATGTCCATCTCTTTTCACAGCAGAGTTCGACATAATTTCTGCAAATCTTTTGTCTTCAACAGACATTTCCTTCTTTTCCTCATATTTCCTTTCTGGGAAATCATGGTTGTATTGTCCCATGAGAAGGTCGTTCAAGTCTGTTACTGAAATCCGATTAGAAGTGACAGATGAGTGCAGTCCAACCCCATCATCCGCGTTTAGTGAACCATTCACTATCCATCCTAGGACTGTTTTTTTTTCCTTTTCTTTTTTTTTAAATCTTTTTCCCCCTCCTTTTTCCTCCGATTTTCTCCCATCCCAATGTTAGTCGTTATGCCAATTCCCAATCCCCTTCCTGGTCGCTGCACACTTACCCCCCACAGTCGGTCTGGGAGAGTGGAGGCTACCACGTGCTTCCTCCGACACACGTCCAGCCAATCAACCGCTTCTTTTCACCTGGCAGCGCGGATTCTCACTGAGAGGGCGTAGCGTGTGGAAGGATCACACTATCCCACTCAGGTCCTATCCGCGCTTAGCAGGCGCCCTGACCGAACTGTAGGAGTCGCTGTTTACAACGACCCGCCAAGCTGGTGACAACCCCGGAGCTGTGAGCTGGATTCGAACAGGCGAATCCAGCCTGCTCCGGGGTTGGTGACGAACGCAATATCCGTTACGCCACCTGACCGCCCTCATCCTAGGACTGTTTTAACAGCATAAGGTCCTTCCCTCTGGCTGTTAATGACTTTCCACGGTTCCATTAGTTGTGGCGCATTGGTTCCTATAAGCAGTCCAACAGGCACATCAACTTCTTTCAGGTGAATCTCCTTCAGGTAGTCCCACCTTTCTAGTGCAGCTTGTGTAGGTATATGATCCTTGGTTACAGGGATTTCGTCTTGGATGTACAGCTTTGGTAGCTCATAGCCTCACGCCTCACTGCTGACATCGACACATATCACAACCTCTTGTTAACATTCTCCAAAACCATCACTAATGCCAAAGCTTCTTTCTTCCACCATAGGATCGAGGCCTCTGCCAAGAATCTTCGCAAACTGCATGTTACCATGTCCTCCCTCCTCACTCCACCCCCACCCCCCCCTCCCTCATCTTTCTCTGCCGAAGACTTTGCGATCTTCTTTGAGGAAAAAGTGGAGAACATCCGCAGCTCCTTCTCCCAACCCCCACCCATTCCAAATGCTGAATCGAGAACCTCATCCTTCACTCTGTCATCTTTCTCTCCCATTACAGAAGCAGAGACCCTGACACTGGTAACGTCGAACCGTCCGACTACTTGCCAGCTGGACCAGCTACCCTCCCCACTCCTCCAGACCATAGCACCAGACATCCTCCCATTCCTAACGGCAACCATCAACTCCTCACTCAACTCGGGGGTGGTCCCCACCTCCCTAAAACAAGCCAGAGTCACGCCGCTCATAAAAAAACCAACCCTGAACCCTACCGTCATAGGCAACTACCGTCCTGTCTATCTTCTCTCCTTCCTTTCTAAAACACTTGAACGTGCTGTATCCAACCAACTTACTGCTTATCTCTTACAGAATGACCTCCTAGACCCTAATCAGTCAGGCTTCAGGACTGGTCACTCCACAGAGACAGCCCTCATTGCGGTCACAGAGGCACTTCACTTAGCAAAAGCGAAAGGCCTCTCCTCTGTCCTGATTCTCCTAGATCTATCTGCAGCCTTCGACACAGTCAACCACCAGATCCTCCTTGCGGCCCTCGCAGGAATGGGAGTGGCTGGCTCTGCGCTGACATGGCTGTCATCATACCTCAATGACCGCTCCTACCAAGTGTCATGGAGAGGGACCCTGTCGGCCACCCGCCCCCTGCGGACGGGTGTCCCCCAGGGCTCGGTTTTAGGACCCCTTCTCTTCTCCCTCTACACTAAATCACTGGGTAACATTATCACGTCTCATGGCTTCTCCTACCATTGTTATGCCGACGATACTCAACTCTTCCTCTCCTTCCCTCCCTCAGATATCCACGTCTCTGAGCGGATCTCGGCCTGTCTGTCCGACATCTCCGCCTGGATGACGTCCAACCACCTCAAACTGAACCTAAGCAAAACAGAATTGCTCCACCTGCCGGCCAAATCCTCCCCCCTAACCGACCTTTCAATCACAGTCGAGAATGCAGTTGTGACTGCGTCCCCGACCGCCAAGAACCTTGGTGTTGTCCTCGACGACCAGTTGAACTTCTCTGCTCACATTGCAGCGACGACCAGAACCTGCCGATTCCTCCTGAGCAACGTCAGAAGGATCCGCCCCTTCCTGACAAAAGAAGCCACCCAACTCCTCGTCCAATCAACAGTCATCTCCCGCCTCGACTACTGCAATGCACTGCTCGCTGGCCTCCCGGCCACTGCCACTAAGCCTCTTCAACTCATCCAGAACGCAGCGGCCGGCCTGATCTCAAACATACCGAAGTCGGCCCATGTCACCCCACTTCTTAGGGACCTGCACTGGCTCCCCATTGCTGCACGAATCCGCTTCAAGGCCCTCGACCTAGCATACCGTGCGGCAAAGGGAACCGCTCCCGCCTACCTCCGGTCAATGGTCTCTAACTACACACCCTCAAGACCCCTACGCTCTGCATCTTCTGGCCGCCTCAGACCTACTCCTATCCAAGCTCCGGGACGGTCATCAAAGAGAAGTCGCCTATTCTCAGTCCTTGCCCCACAATGGTGGAATGAACTACCCACCCCAGTTAGGACAGCCGAATCACGTCCAATCTTTCGCCGTCGACTAAAGACGCACTTCTTCAACCATTATCTGAATTAAAAAAAAAACTATAAAAAAAAAAAAAATCAAACCCTAACTAACCGTACTGTCATGCACTTGTCCTAATAAACTAACCTACACTGTAGCACTCAACACTTTGATGAACATTGTTACTCAGCTGATAGAGTTGTGCCCTTCCTGATGGCTTGTCGTACAGAACTTGTAAGTCGCTTTGGATAAAAGCGTCAGCTAAATGACTAAATGTAAATGTCATAGAAATCCGAACTGTCTATGTTGCTTACTTCAAGTCGACCAGCAGGGACAAATGAAGTGTTAACAGCTTGCTCTAGGCCCATAGTCCTCAACAGGATTCGTGTTTTCTTTACCTTTGTATTCAACTGCCGTCTCAACGCTTCAGTACAAAAACATGCTGTACTCCCCGAATCCATGAAAGCATACGTTTGGATGACTTTAGTTGAGTTGGACATTTTTACCTGTACTGGTATGATTGAAAGTGTTTGGCCATCACCGGCCCCGATAATGCCATGGGCTTTCAGAGAAACCATGCCATTGTTGATTGATGTACTTGTTTCACCCGTCTTTTGTCCTTCACCTTTATATATGTGCAGAATTGTTGGATGTTTTTGGGAACATACATTACAATTTAATCTGTTGGAACAATCTTTGCTTCTATGTCCCTTATTCAAACAGCCGAAGCATATTCCTTTAGACATCAAGCATTCAATTTTCTCCTTGTGAGGTCTTTTGTTAATTTTACATGTTTCATTTGCATGCTCTCCTTCACAGAATACACACGGTCTGTGCACGATGGCGTGTACGCGGTCAACACTTATCTTTGAACCTTTGTAGGGCTTCCGTTCGTCATGGAAACCAGGGGTTGTAATAGTTGCAAAGCTACTTCGCTGGTAGTCTAGGTTGAACCTTGCATTGAATGGTTTGCTTCCACTTTGTTCCTTTTTGGGTGCAGGGTCTTGTATGTCCCCAAAAAGAGGATCTGTTGCCATTCTAGCCTGTCGCTCTATGAAGGCAACAAGCTCAGGAAACGTTGCCCTTTTTCTTTTACGTTCATAAAAGTCATAAGCAGTAGCTCGCCACCTCTCCATGAGCCTGTATGGTAATTTTAGGATCACCAGCTTCATTTGAGATGGGGTGCTCATCTCTTCCAAAAATTCAATCTCTTGCATTGTGTTTAGACATCCACGGAGAGCAATTGAATAGGCATGCAGTGCTCTTTTGTCCTCACTTTTGATAGCAGTCCACTTGGAAACTTTCTCCATACAAGCTGCTGCAATTAGGAGTTGATTTCCGAAGTTTTCTTCAAGCAGTCTTTTGGCTTCGTTGTAACCCTTCTTGTGGTTTGTATACCGACAACTTCTTACAAGCTCTTTTGCCTGGCCTTCGGTAAACTGTTCAAGGAAGAAAAGGCGGTCTTTGTAGTTGTCAGTTTTCTCTTCAATTGAATGCTCAAAGACTCGGATGAATGACAGGTATTGTAGTGGATCCCCTTTAAACATGGGTATCTGGCTGGTAGGAAGTAATGAATGACGTTGTTTTTTTATTAGCATTTCAGTTATTTTATTCTGCTTCCTCATCACCTTTGCCAGGTTGCTGCTTCCGTTTGGTGTAGATCAGTGTGAGACTGAGGGGCTTGAGTATGAGAGGTTGTTGGCAGCACATGCCGGCTTCGACCAGCAGGGGCAGCACATCTTGTCTTATGGCTTGTAGCAGTATGGCTTGGCCACTGGTCCACCTCTTCTACCTCTTCTTCCTCTTCTTTATCACTGTCCTCCTCCTCGTCTTCATCACTGTCCTCCTCTCCTTCATTACTGTCCTCCTCCTCGTCTTCATCATGTAGACTATACAGTTTATCTTTCATTCTTCCATTGTCATGGTGTTTATTTGAACATGCCTCGTTGTCTTGACCATGCTCTTGTTCCTCAGAATTTGATAGTGTTCTTAATGTTGCATTTGCAGCGTCAATAACAGTTGTCATCTCAAGCTCCTCTTGTAAGGTATTTAATGCTGCTTGTCTGTTTTCCAATTCATGATTTATTGCTGCTTGTTTGGCTTCCAATTCATGCTTCAAATCCCTTTGTTGTTTTTCAAGGTCTTTTTTTTTCTTCTTTAAATTGGCAAGACGTGCCATCATGGCAGCTTTTTCAGCTTGAGTCCTTTTAAGCATAGATGTGGTTGTTGAGCTCACACCACTTATATGACTGCTTGGACCCCTTTTGCTACTTCTGTAACTGGTTGGTGCCTTTTCTTGCTGCTGGGAACAGGCGGCAACCTCGCACATCCAAGTTGTTACGATATCATGGAATCTGTTATAAGTATCCAATTTTGAGTGCCAACCTAGGTTGTCTTGTACTTTATCCTCCTCGTCAATGAGATCCTGAATGGTTGAATGATTGTTTATAACTTCCTTTTCAATGGCTCGGAATGCATCAAAATTGTCTTTAACAAGTGACACATTTCCATAATCAATCATCAATTCTTCTATTGCATTCCTTCTTATAGTCAGTGTTTTCATCCCTTTGGTTCTTGTTTTTTGGAGTTGGGAATCGGGATATATGAGTTAGGAGGGCCTTTCGTGTGAGCTTTTTATCCCTTTTAGGTCTACAATCAGGCTCTTGCTCCACAGGGCCTGTTGCTCCATTTCCACTTGTCTCGATTGGGAATTGGCCTTCCTGGGCCCTGTTTCTTGTACCTGGATAACTGAGTTAGCCGGATAACTTTAACTGGATAACTGGGTTAGCCGGACTTTCCGGTTTCATGTACGTGGATTTTCCAAATCACTATGACAACATATCCAAAAGTTTGAGCCTGGTCGAAAGCAGAGTTCAAGTTCAAGTTAGCCTGAACTATCACCACGCCCCCGCAAAGAAGTGACAGCCCGTTTCCTGAAACTATTCCCACAGTCTACGATCTGCATTATACCATTCTGAATTACGTTTTTGTGCTCCATTCTTCCAGAGGGGGCTTTTGAAATGTAAAATAGACCCAAAATGCTGATACTAAATTCACTTTGTCCTAAACAATGCACGTTATATATACCGTGGCGCTCGCTCGTGCGATGTACACATTATGTGGTTATTTCAATTGTAACTGGGATTAAGATGTCTGATGAGATGCGCTGTTTGACGGATTTGAGAAATTGAATGAGCCGTTGACGTCACATTAATGAATGAGGATAAAGAGATAAACTTCATTCAAAACAAAGGATATTCTAAACACGGGTCTCTCGTTCATTAATGTATAAACAATGAATTTATTTCATCTGGCACAGTGGCCCAGCGGTAGTGCTGAAGCCTGCCAATCCAGCGACCGGGGTTCAAAACCCGGTGTTTCCAATATGATTTTTTTGAATATAATATTAATGATTATACGCAAAGGTAGCATAGTTTTAAGTTAAAATATTATAAATCTACATGCATTGAGGATGTCATTCTTTATATAGCTCTCAACGTGCACCAAATTGAATTATTCCTATATTGCAAAAAGGAGGAGACGACTAGGGTCTCGAACCCCGGTCGTCTGTGTGAAAGTCAAATGAACAACCCGTTAGACCACATTGGAGATAAGTTAAAGATCGACTATACATCAATCAATGGGTAAGAGAGCCGTATCGTAATTCTGTATAACAATTTAACTAATTATTTTCGCTAGCAAGATCTCATTTGATTATTCAATCCAGCAGGCAAGTTTAAAGAAATATAATCTGATTGATTGAGGTAATGAGGGACTTAGAATTAGCCTATAGATAACGCATTTAACTTGTCGGCGAGGCGATTGAGCCGTATTGCAATCTGTCAATAAAGTCTTAAATCAATTAATCAATCAATGCCGTTGAGAATCAGGATCTCTGCCATCGATACGTGCTGGCTTTTCACCTAAAACGGCCGCGCGCATTTAGCCTGTGTCGCAAGTCTGGCTTGAGTTAACGAGACTGAATCCACCTTCGTGAAACAGGAAAATCCCGGCTTCAAACATCGGGTTAACTGAAGCTGGATAATGACATCTTGATCGACTTAGTTGAACCACGTACAAGAAACAGGGCCCTGGGCTGGTCCAACAGCTCCATCCTTTTCCGTTGCTTCAGACATTTCGTTACTGTATTTTATTTTTATTTTTTTTGTGGTTTCAGCTGTCCTGACTGTGATGGTTTCAGCTGTCCTGACTGTGATGGTTTCAGCTGTCCTGACTGTGATGGTTTCAGCTGTCTGTCCTGACTGTGATGGTTTCAGCTGTCCTGACTGTGATGGTTTCAGCTCCTGACTGTGATGGTTTCAGCTGTCTGTCCTGACTGTGATGGTTTCAGCTCCTGACTGTGATGGTTTCAGCTGTCCTGACTGTGATGGTTTCAGCTGTCTGTCCTGACTGTGATGGTTTCAGCTGTCTGTCCTGACTGTGATGGTTTCAGCTCCTGACTGTGATGGTTTCAGCTGTCTGTCCTGACTGTGATGGTTTCAGCTGTCTGTCCTGACTGTGATGGTTTCAGCTGTCCTGACTGTGATGGTTTCAGCTCCTGACTGTGATGGTTTCAGCTGTCCTGACTGTGATGGTTTCAGCTGTCCTGACTGTGATGGTTTCAGCTGTCTGTCCTGACTGTGATGGTTTCAGCTCCTGACTGTGATGGTTTCAGCTGTCTGTCCTGACTGTGATGATTTCAGCTGTCTGTCCTGACTGTGATGGTTTCAGCTGTCTGTCCTGACTGTGATGGTTTCAGCTGTCTGTCCTGACTGTGATGGTTTCAGCTGTCTGTCCTGACTGTGATGGTTTCAGCTCCTGACTGTGATGGTTTCAGCTGTCTGTCCTGACTGTGATGGTTTCAGCTCCTAACTGTGATGGTTTCAGCTCCTGACTGTGATGGTTTCAGATGTCGTGACTGTGGTGGTTTCAGCTGTCCTGACTGTGATGGTTTCAGCTGTCTGTCCTGACTGTGATGGTTTCAGCTGTCTGTCCTGACTGTGATGGTTTCAGCTGTCTGTCCTGACTGTGATGGTTTCACAAATCCTTTACCAATAAATATAAAGTGTAAAGTGTGTTTAGGTGATCTAAAGTGTGGAGTGTGGGTGCTGCAGTGTGTTGTTTGTTTAAGTGAGTGTGTGCGTGTGGGTGTGTGTGCTGTGTGCATTTGATGGTTGTTGCATAGTGTTTATTGTTCGTTGAGCAGCCTGATGGCCTGGGGATAGAAGCTTCTTCTGACTGTGGTGGTTTCAGCTGTCCTGACTGTGATGGTTTCAGCTGTCCTGACTGTGATGGTTTCAGCTGTCCTGACTGTGATGGTTTCAGCTCCTGACTGATGGTTTCAGCTGTCCTGACTGTGATCGTTTCAGCTCCTGACTGTGGTTTGTTCCACCACCATGGAACCAGGACCGAGAACAGCCTGGAGCCCAAAGAGGCTTCTCCTTATTCAAGCAAAGGCAGCATATAGATTGCAGCTCATTAGCTGTTGGCATTTATATTATCATCTATGTCAAAGCATTTTTTATCCGGTGTGGTCGCTCATTCTGGCGGTTCGAGTGTTAAACTATTACACACTATTACACTATTACACAGTATTACACCATTAGGCTATTAGAGTATTACACACACAGGGGGTAGAACAGCAGGCCTTTGCACACACCCCACCTCCCCTCCCCTGCTAAACCTGCTGTGTTCTCTCCCTGATTGATTGATTGATTGAAAACTTTATTAACAGATTGCAGAATGGGTACAATACAGTACAGCTCAATACACACAATTGTTAAGGGGATGCAATGGTTTCAGCTGTCTGTCCTGACTGTGATGGTTTCAGCTCCAGACTGTGATGGTTTCAGCTGTCTGTCCTGACTGTGATGGTTTCAGCTGTCTGTCCTGACTTTGATGGTTTCAGCTGTCTGTCCTGACTGTGATGGTTTCAGCTGTCTGTCCTGACTTTGATGGTTTCAGCTGTCCTGACTGTGATGGTTTCAGCTCCAGACTGTGATGGTTGCAGCTGTCTGTCCTGACTGTGATGGTTTCAGCTGTCTGTCCTGACTGTGATGGTTTCAGCTGTCTGTCCTGACTTTGATGGTTTCAGCTGTCTGTCCTGACTGTGATGGTTTCAGCTGTCTGTCCTGACTTTGATGGTTTCAGCTGTCCTGACTGTGATGGTTTCAGCTGTCCTGACTGTGGTGGTTTCAGCTGTCCTGACTGTGGTGGTTTCAGCTGTCTGTCCTGACTGTGATGGTTTCAGCTGTCCTGACTGTGATGGTTTCAGCTGTCTGTCCTGACTGTGGTGGTTTCATCTGTCCTGACTGTGGTGGTTTCAGCTGTCTGTCCTGACTGTGATGGTTTCAGCTGTCCTGACTGTGATGGTTTCAGCTGTCTGTCCTGACAGTGATGGTTTCAGCTGTCCTGACTGTGATGGTTTCAGCTGTCTGTCCTGACTGTGATGGTTTCAGCTCCTGACTGTGATGGTTTCAGCTGTCCTGACTGTGGTGGTTTCAGCTGT
>NW_028171512.1:73054-78054 GCF_963971535.1 Notolepis coatsorum
GTTGCTTCGGTTCAGGTGATTGCTTCTGGTGTTACTGATGATGAGGATAGTTTAGTGCTTCGAAATGCTCCACAGCAATTTGCTAGGTTGTCAGTGTAATTCAGAGATGCTTGCTGAGCTACCATCTCATTTGCCTGACTGTGAATGCAGTCACTGTCCCAGATTCGTATCCATTGCCTCGTATGGAAGATTGCATTGACAATCTCGGTTCAGCATTGTTTGTAAGCAAGCTTGATTTGTTGAAAGGTTATTGGCAGGTCCCATTAACCGCTCGTGCTTCAGATATTTCTGCCTTTGTGACCCCAGATACATTTTTACAGTATAATGTGATGCCTTTTGGACTGCGAAATGCCCCGGCAACATTTCAGAGACTGGTGAACTTGGTTTTAGCCAATGTTCCAAACTGCAATGCATATCTTGATGACCTAGTTGTGTATTCGCTGGTCGGAACATGTGGAAACCCTTGTGAATTTGGTAAAGCCACAGTCACTTATCTAGGTAAGCAGGTGGGGCAGGGCCAAGTGCGCCCTGTGGAGGCTAAGGTCTCTGCTATTACAGCTTTCCCAGCACCCACCACCAGGCAGGAGCTGCGGAGGTTTCTAGGCATGGCGGGTTACTACAGGAGTTTTTGTAGAAACTTCTCCACTGTGGTTATCCCTCTCACCAACCTGCTTAGTCCCTCTAGGGAGTTTAAATGGACCCCAGACTGCTAGAATGCTTTTGAAAGTGTGAAGGCTCTTTTGTGTAGTGCTCCTGTTCTTGCAGCACCAGATTTTGCACTACCATTTAAGTTGGATGTAGATGCCAGTGGTATGGGAGCTGGTGCTGTCTTGCAACAGGACGTCCATGGGATTGATCATCCTGTGTGTTACTTCTCCAGCTGAATTACTCCACGATCGAGAAGGAAGCCCTTGCTTTGTTGTTTGCGTTACAATATTTTGAGGTCTATGTTGGGTCTAGTTCTATGCCTGTGGTTGTTTATACTGACCACAACCCGCTAGTATTCCTAGCTTGTATGTACAATCACAACCAGCGCCTTATGCGTTGGTCGCTGATGGTCCAAAACTATGATCTGGACATTCGCCATAAGAAGGGTACCGATAACGTGTTAGCGGATGCCTTATCTCGAGTGTAAAATGTGTGTGATAAAAATAGTATGTACAAAAGAAAATGGGAGATGGGTTTGTTTTTGTGTGTGGGGGTGTTACGTTCCAGCATGGGGCTGTTGTATGTTGTTTGTACTGTTGTGTCTCCCCCCCTTTTCTCTCTCTATCTCTATATATATATCTCTCTCTCTGTCTCTCTCTCTCTCACCCACTCCCTCCACCTGCTATACTCTGATCCAGGTTCCTGTCCTTCATCAGGACACTAATTGGAAACCAGCCAGTCATCCCAGCCATCAAGCAAATCACCAGTTGGCCAATCAGAAGCCCTCCTGTTTTAAAACCCATGTGGCACTTCCTGTTACCAGCCTTGCCTTTCCCCTTCTTTTTGTCTCTATGCTGTTGGTTAAATGTTTGACTCTGATATAATTAGCCAACTTGGTACAAGTGTATGTGTGTGTGTCCCAACACATTTGGTGCTACACGTAGTGGTATTTACTTTTTTCATATTTAAAGTTAAAATGTTTCACAAGCAAGACAATACATACATGACAAGACAAACGACAAAAATAATAATAATAATAATAATAATAATAATAATAATAATAATAATAATAATAATAATAATAATAATAATAATAATAATAATAATAATAATAATAATAATAATAATAATAATAATAATAATAATAATAATAATAATAATAATAATAATAATAATAATAATAATAATAATAATAATAATAATAATAATAATAATAATAATTATTATTATTATTATTATTATAATAATTATAATTATAATAATAATAACAACAAGGGGGTGAGGGGGGGGGTTGCAGAGTGTTACCGAGGTTCAGTACACAAACATATTCCAGATAGTGATCTAATAAAGTTCCAGGGACCTTGAAGGCCATCGGGCCGATCACTCTCTTGAAGAGACAGAGCAGCCTGTTCCATTGATATCAAGTCCATGAAGTCCTTGCGCCAGTTCTCCAAACTGAAGCAGTTCGGTTTGCGTTCTTTCCAGTTCATTAAAATAATCCGTTTGCATGCTAGAAAAGCCAGTGCTACAATGTTATTTACAATCTTTGCTTGAGCAGTGTCCATTTTTACACCCAATATACAAGTTATAGGGCAAGGACTCATGTCAATTTGGAAAGTAACTGACAGGTCCTCAGCAATGTCCAACCAAAATGTCCTAACAAGCGGGCAGTGCCACAGCAAGTGCATGAGCGTACCCTCTACTCCACACCCATGCCTGCACAATTTGGGTATGGTGTGATTCATTTTATTCAGTGTACAGGGTGTTATATAGGCCCTGTGTAGAATATTTAATTCTATAATTTTATATCTAACACATTTTGATATTTTAGTACTATTCCTAGTAATGTAGTGGTATTATTGTCTACACATTATTGTCTAGGTAAGGAGTGATGCCACTCATTGTATGTTTTGGACATATGTTTGGTTAGGTAGTGTAGGTAGTGAGCAGTAGGTTTTATTTGACCTTTGTGTTTATGTATAGGTAGAGAAGATATTCCTTACTGAGCTAGTTGTGTTTTGTTTTACTTAGTTTATTCCTTTGGCATCAATCAAGCTCATTTTCCCTCCCCCCCCCCCCCCCCCCCCTTTTCCCATTGGTTGTGTGTATCAAATCCACCATTGTCATTGTCTATTAGTCTGTTTTGTTTGTATATATATAAAAGGCACAATATATAACTTTCTTTCACCTAAACTTGTTGTGGGCATTGCTTTATTTATCATCTGGTTCATTTATCACAAATTACAACACAATCATCTTTTATGTTATTCACCCCTTCCCCTAGACATACTGGGGTTGTAACACCCATGCAGTACAACCAGGCACAAAATGGCCGCCAGGTGAGCTGTGCAGAGCTGGGGGAATGAAATAACAACTCTACTCCCACTCTTCATTCACAGTATGGTACAGTAGCCTGTATGGCACGCTGCCTGTTTAGTATGGACGCCCACTGGTTGAGTCTTTGACTGGGGAGAAAATACACAACGCATTGATTTTTTGTTGGGTCAGGGTGATTGAATTGAAAACAGTTAAGGAATGTCTGCAGTTAATATACTCCTTCATACCCTCCTGTCCCCTGCCCCCCCCCCCCCCCCCCCACGCCCCCATTACTACGATGATGTCATGGGACAGTGTGTGAGTGTGTGTATTTGTGTGTGTGTGTGTGTTGGGTTAGGGCAGGGGTCTTAAACTCAATTTACCTGGGGGCCGCTGGAGGTAGAGTCTGGGTGAGGCTGGGCCGCATCAAATATTCCACAAAAAAAGGGTTTCAAGTATTCCAAAAAAAAGTACAACTGATCCAATCTTCTCAATCTTTAGCAATAACATTTAGAACATGAACAGTTCTTCAGAACATTAACGGTTCTTCAGAACATAGGCTTCTCAGTGGTGTCAGTGGACTCATCCACAGCTATAGAAATGCACTGTGCATTTTTTTTATTCTATCACAAAGCTGTTTAATCAAATCACCAGCCAGTATTTCAGTTATTCTGGTTGCTTTGCGATCTGAGGGGGATTTGCTTTTGTTTGCCTTCAAACATGGTCTCCATCACTCAGTCATACATTATCTTTAAATTGCCACCCTCCACAAGAACTACCGTTTCTTGGCCAATAGTCACATTGGTTTGGTGCTGGGACTCAGGATGAACGCATATTTTTCAGTCCATTCACCTTTGAATTGCAGTCGACTTTTCTTTTACTGGCCATCTTTGAAAATGCCATATTCTTCAGCTGCTGGCGAAACTAGGCTAGTAGCTACATTTATGATTTATCCTAAATATATTTTCCTTCCACTTTACTTGATATCACTCCGGAATCACGTTTCAACCAAGTCACTAACATAACGTTGCTGTCATGAGCCTGCGCTATGGTAGCCTACAAGTGATAAAATAAATAAAACATCCAACTCGCACAACGACGCAGCAAACAGTTGCGCGCGGGCCGCATTAACACTAAACGTTGATGTCAAGTAGGGGGCTGCAAAATATCATCCCGCAGGCCGCAATTGGCCCGCGGGCCGTGAGTTTGAGACCCCTGATATAGATGCTTGATTGTTAACTCAATTAGATCTGACTGATGGGCCAATCAGAGCAGCTAGATGTGACTGATGGGCCAATCAGAGTAACCAGAATATTATGTAATATTTCAAAGGAAGCTGATTGGATATCTGAAATGCCTTGTTTATGTTAATATCCAGGGGGATAGAGATCAAAGGGCTCAGTCATCATTTTCACTTTTGTAGACTATATGTGGTTGCAGGCTATGTGTGGTTGCAGGTTATGTGTGGTTGCAGGCTATGTGCGGTTGCAGGCTATACTGTATGTGGTTGCAGGCTATGTGTGGTTGTAGACTATATGTGGTTGCAGGCTATACTGTATGTGGTTGCATGCTATACTGTATGTGGTTGCAGGATATACTGTATGTGGTTGCAGGTTATGTGTGGTTGTAGACTATATGTGGTTGCAGGCTATACTATATGTGGTTGCAGGCTATACTGTATGTGGTTGCAGGATATACTGTATGTGGTTGCATGCTATACTGTATGTGGTTGCAGGCTATACTGTATGTGGTTGCATGCTATACTGTATGTGGTTGCAGGCTATATGTGGTTGCAGGCTATACTGTATGTGGTTGCAGGCTATATGTGGTTGCAGGCTATACTGTATGTGGTTGCAGGCTATATGTGGTTGCAGGCTATACTGTATGTGGTTGCAGGCTATGTGTGGTTGCAGGCTATGTGTGGTTGTAGACTATATGTGGTTGCAGGCTATGTGTGGTTGCAGGCTATGTGTGGTTGCAGGCTATACTGTATGTGGTTGCGGGCTATGTGTGGTTGCAGGCTATGTGTGGTTGCA